>NW_027598212.1:0-51000 GCF_964194155.1 Cetorhinus maximus
GATGAGGTTATTGAATTTATTGGTGTTTTTCGATTTTGAGGTAGTTGTTGAAATTGTTGCTTATTTTCAATATTGAGGTTGTTGTTCAATTTGTTGGTGATTTTCAATATTGAGGTTGTTATTGAATTTATTGGTGTTATCATTGTTTTTTTGAATCTTTTTGAATTTTTCAAAGTTCAGGTTCTTATTGAATTTGTTGGTGTTTTTGAATGTTGAGGTTGTTGTTGAATTTGTTGGTGATTTTCAATGTTGAGGTTCTTGAATTTGTTGGTGTTTTTCAAACTTGAGGTTTTTGTTGAATATCTTGGTGTTTTTCAATGTTGAGGTTGTTGAATTTGTTGGTGTTTTTCATTGTTGAGGTTGCTGTTGAATTTGTTGGTGTTTTGCAATGTTGAGGTTGTTGTTGAATTTACTGGTGTTATCATTGGTTTTTTTTGAATTTTCTTGTATTTTTCAGAGTTGAGGTTGCATTTGAATTTGTTGGTGTTTTGCAATGTTGAGGTTGTTGTTGAATTGATTGGTGTTATCAATGTTTTTTTTTGAACTTTTTTGTATTTTTAAAAGTTGAGGTTGCATTTGAATTTGTTGGTGTTTTTCATTGTTGAGGTTGTTGTTGAATTTGTTGGCGTTTTGCAATGTTGAGTTTGTTGAATTTGTTGGTGTTTTTCAAAGTTGAGGTTGTTGTTGAATTTTGTGGTGTTTTTCATTGTT
The DNA here is from genome assembly GCF_964194155.1 of Cetorhinus maximus. NCBI lineage: Eukaryota > Metazoa > Chordata > Chondrichthyes > Lamniformes > Cetorhinidae > Cetorhinus > Cetorhinus maximus. Next base: position 712 of record NW_027598212.1, read on the forward strand.
GAGGTTTTTGTTGAATTTGTTGGTGTTCTTGAATGTTGAGGTTGTTGTTGAATTTGTTGGTGTTTTGCAATGTTGAGGTTGTTGTTGACTTTGTTGGTGATTTTCAATATTGAGGTTGTTGTTGAATTTATTGGTGTTATCAACGTTTTTTTTTAACTTTTTTGTATTTTTCAAAGTTGAGGTTGTAGTTGAATTTGTTGGTGTTTTTCTATGTCGAGGTTGTTGTATTTGTTGGTGTTTTTCAAATTTGAGGTTGTTGTTGAATTATTTGATGTTTTTCATTGTTGAGGTTTTTCTTGAATTTGTTGGTGTTTTTGAATGTTGAGATTGTTGTTGAATTTGTTGTTGATTTTCAATATTGAGGTTGTAGTTGAATTTGTTGGTGTTTTTCAATGTTGATGTTGTTGAATTTGTTGGTGTTTTTCAAAGTTGAGGTTTTTGTTGAATTTTGTGGTATTTTTCATTGTTGAGGTTTTTGTTGAATTTGTTGGTGTTTTTGAATTTTGAGGTGGTTGTTGAATTTTTTGATGTTTTTCAAAGTTGAAGTTGTTGTTGAATTTGCAGGTATTTTTCAATGTTGAGGTTGTTGTTTAATTTGTTGGTGTTTTTCAATGTTGAGTTTGTTGTTGAATGTTTGGTGTTTTTCATTGTTGAGGTTGTTGTTGAAATTGTTGGAGTTTTTCAATTTTGAAGTTGTTGTTGAATTTGTTGGTGTTCTTGAAAGTTGAGACTGTTGTTGAATTTGTTAGTGTTTTTCAATGTTGGGGTTGTTGTTGAATTTTTTGGTGTTTTTCAATAAGGAGGTTCTTGAATTTATTGGTGTTTTTCGATGGTGAGGCAGCTGTTCAAATTGTTCGTTATTTTCAATATTGAGGTTGTTGCTCAATTTGTGGATGATTTTCAATATTGATTTTGAAGTTGAATTTGTTGATGTTTTTCAAAGTGGAGGTTGTTGTAGAATTTGTTGGTGATTTTCAATGTTAAGGTTGTCAATTTGTTGCCGTTTTTCAAAGTTGTGATTGTTATTGAATATTTTGGTGTTTTTAAATGTTGAGGTTGTTGTTGAATTTGTAGGCGATTTTCAATATTGAGGTTGTTGTTGAATTTTTTGGTGTTATCAATGTATTTTTTTTAATCTTTTTGTATTTTTCAAAGTTGAGGTTGTAATTGAATTTGATGATGTTTTTCAAAGTTGAGGTTGTTGTTGAATTTTTTTGGTGTTTTTCATTGCAGTGGTTTTTTTTGAATTTGTTGGTGATTTTCAATGTTGAGTTTGTTGTTGAATTTATTGTTGTTATCAATGTTAATTTTTAAACTGTTTTGTATTTTTCAAAGTTGAGGTAGCAGTTGAATTTGTTGGTGTTTTTCAATGTTGAGGCTGTTAAATTTGTTAGTGTTTTTCAAAGTTGAGGTTGTTGTTGAATTTTTTTTGTGTTTTTCATTGTTGAGGTTTTGTTCAATTTGTTGGTGATTTTCAGTATTGAGGTTGTTGTTGAATTTATTGGTGTTATCAATGTTAATTTTTAAACTTTTTTGTATTTTTCAAAGTTGAGGTAGCAGTTGAATTTGTTGCTGTTTTTCAATGTTGAGGTTCTTGAATATGTTAGTGTTTTTCAAAGTTGAGGTTGTTGTTAATTGTTTTGGTGTTTTCCATTGTTGAGGTTTTAGTTGAATTTGTTGGTCTTTTGCAATGTTGAGGTTGTTGTTGAATTTGTTGGTGATTTTCAATATTGAGTTTGTTGTTGAATTTATTGGTGTTATCAATGTTTTTTTTTGAACTTTTTGTATTTTTCAAAGTTGAGGTTGCATTTGAATTTGTTGGTGTTTTTCAATGTTGAGGTTGTTGAATTTGATGGTGTTTTTCAAAGTTGAGGTTGTTGTTGAATTTTGTGGTGTTTTTCATTGTTGAGGTTTTTGTTGAATTTGTTGGTGTTCTTGAATGTTGAGGTTGTTGTTGAATTTGTTGGTGTTTTTCATTGTTGAGGTTGCTGTTGAATTGGTTGGTGGTTTGCAATGTTGAGGTTGTTGTTGAATTTATTGGTGGTATCAATGGTTTTTTTGAACTTTTTGTATTTTTCAACGTTGAGTTTGCAGTTGAATTTGTTGATGTTTTTCAAAGTTGAGGTTGTTGTTGAATTTTTTTGGTGTTTTTCATTGCTGAGGTTTTTTTTGAAATTGTTGGTGATTTTCAATGTTGAGTTTGTTGTTGAATTTATTGTTGTTATCAATGTTAGTTTTTAAACTCTTTTTTATTTTTCAAAGTTGAGGTAGCAGTTGAATTTGTGGCTGTTTTTCAATGTTGAGGTTCTTGAATATGTTAGTGTTTTTCAAAGTTGAGGTTGTTGTTAATTGTTTTGGAGTTTTTCATTGTTGAGGTTTTAGTTGAATTTGTTGGTCTTTTGCAATGTTGAGGTTGTTGTTGAATTTGTTGGTGATTTTCAATATTGAGTTTGTTGTTGAATTTATTGGTGTTATCAATGCTTTTTTTTGAACTTTTTGTATTTTTCAAAGTTGAGGTTGCAGTTGAATTTGTTGGTGTTTTTCAATGTTGAGGTCGTTGAATTTGATGGTGTTTTTCAAAGTTGAGGTTGTTGTTGAATTTTGTGGTGTTTTTCATTGTTGAGGTTTTTGTTGAATTTGTTGGTGTTTTTGAATGTTGAGGTTGTTGTTGAATTTGTTGGTGTTTTTCATTGTTGAGGTTGCTGTTGAATTTGTTGGTGTTTTGCAATGTTGAGGTTGTTGGTGAATTTACTGGTGTTATCATTGTTTTTTTTTGAATTTTCTTGTATTTTTCAAAGTTGAGGTTGCATTTGAATTTGTTGGTGTTTTGCAATGTTGAGGTTGTTGTTTGAATTTATTGGTGTTATCAATGGTTTTTTTTGAACTTTTTTGCATTTTTAAAAGTTGAGGTTGCTGTTGAATTTGTTGGTGTTTTTCATTGTTGAGGTTGTTGTTGAATTTGTTGGTGTTTTGCAAAGTTGAGGTTGTTGTTGAATTTTGTGGTGTTTTTCATTGTTGAGGTTTTTGTTGAATTTGTTGGTGTTCTTGAATGTTGAGGTTGTTGTTGAATTTGTTGGTGTTTTCATTTGTTGAGGTTGCTGTTGAATTTGTTGGTGTTTTGCAATGTTGAGATTGTTGTTGAATTTGCTGGTGTTATCAATGGTTTTTTTTGAATTTTCTTGTATTTTTCAAAGTTGAGCTTGCACTTGAATTTGTTGGTGTTTTGCAATGCTGAGGTTGTTGTTGAATTTATTGATGTTATCAATGGTTTTATTTTGAACTTTTTTGCATTTTTAAAAGTTGAGGTTGCTGTTGAATTTGTTGGTGTCTTTCATTGTTGAGGTTGTTGTTGAATTTGTTGGTGTTTTGCAATGTTGAGGTTGTTGTTGACTTTGTTGGTGATTTTCAATATTGAGGTTGTTGTTGAATTTGTTGGTGTTATCAACGTTTTTTTTTAACTTTTTTGTATTTTTCAAAGTTGAGGTTGTAGTTGAATTTGTTGGTGTTTTTCTATGTCGAGGTTGTTGTATTTGTTGGTGTTTTTCAAATTTGAGGTTGTTGTTGAATTATTTGATGTTTTTCATTGTTGAGGTTTTCCTTGAATTTGTTGGTGTTTTTGAATGTTGAGATTGTTGTTGAATTTGTTGGTGATTTTCAATATTGAGGTTGTAGTTGAATTTGTTGGTGTTTTTCAATGTTGATGTTGTTGAATTTGTTGGTGTTTTTCAAAGTTGAGGTTTTTGTTGAATTTTGTGGTATTTTTCATTGTTGAGGTTTTTGTTGAATTATTTGGTGTTTTTGAATTTTGAGGTGGTTGTTGAATTTTTGATGTTTTTCAAAGTTGAAGTTGTTGTTGAATTTGCAGGTACTTTTCAATGTTGAGGTTGTTGTTTAATTTGTTGGTGTTTTTCAATGTTGAGTTTGTTGTTGAATGTTTGGTGATTTTCATTGTTGAGGTTGTTGTTGAAATTGTTGGAGTTTTTCAATTTTGAAGTTGTTGTTGAATTTGTTGGTGTTCTTGAAAGTTGAGGCTGTTGTTGAATTTGTTAGTGTTTTTCAATGTTGGGGTTGTTGTTGCATTTTTTGGTGTTTTTCAATAAGGAGGTTCTTGAATATATTGGTGTTTTTCGATGGTGAGGTAGCTGTTTAAATTGTTCGTTATTTTCAATATTGAGGTTGTTGTTCAATTTGTGGATGATTTTCAATATTGATTTTGAAGTTGAATTTGTTGGTGTTTTTCAAAGTGGAGGTTGTTGTAGAATTTGTTGGTGATTTTCAATGTTAAGGTTGTCAATTTGTTGCCGTTTTTCAAAGTTGTGATTGTTATTGAATATTTTGGTGTTTTTAAATGTTGAGGTTGTTGTTGAATTTGTAGGCGATTTTCAATATTGAGATTGTTGTTGACTTTTTTGGTGTTATCAATGTTTTTTTTTAAGCTTTTTGTATTTTTCAAAGTTGAGGTTGTAGTTGAATTTGATGGTGTTTTTCAATGTTGAGGTTGTTGAATTTGTTGGGGTTTTTCAAATTTGATGTTGTTGAGTTTTATGGTGTTTCTCATTGTTGAGGTTATTGTAGAATTTGTTGGTGTTTTTGAATGTTGAGTTTGTTGTTGAATTTTTTGATGTTTTTCATTGTTGAGGTTGTTGTTGAATTTCCTCATGTTTTTCAATGTTGAGGTTGTTGTTGAATTTGTTGGTGATTTTCAATGCTCAGGTTGTTGTTGAAATTGTTGGAGTTTTTCAATGTTGAGGTTGTTGTTGAAATTTTTCGTGTTTTTCATTGTTGAGATTGTTGTTGAATTTGTTGGAGCTTTTCAATGTTGAGTTTGTTGTTGAATTTGTTGGTGCTTTTCATTGTTGAGTTTGTTGTTGAATTTCCAGGTGTTTTTCAATGATGAGGTTATTGAATTTATTGGTGTTTTTCGATTTTGAGGTAGTTGTTGAAATTGTTGCTTATTTTCAATATTGAGGTTGTTGTTCAATTTGTTGGTGATTTTCAATATTGAGTATGTTGTGGAATTTGTTGGTGTTTTTCAACGTTGAGATTGTTTTTGAATTTGTTGGTGTTTTACAAAGTGGAGGTTGTTGTTGAATTTGTTGGTGATTTTCAATGTTGAGGTTATTGTTGAATTTGTTAGTGATTTTCAATATTGAGGTTGTTATTGAATTTATTGGTGTTATCAATGTTTTTTTGAATCTTTTTGTATTTTTCAAAGTTCAGGTTGTTATTGAATTTATTGGTGTTTTTGAATGTTGAGGTTGTTGTTGAATTTGTTGGTGGTTTTCAATGTTGAGGTTCTTGAATTTGTTGGTGTTTTTCAAACTTGAGATTTTTGTTGAATATTTTGGTGTTTTTCAATGTTGAGGTTGTTGAATTTGTTGGTGTTTATCAATGTTGAGGTTGCTGTTGAATTTGTTGGTGTTTTGCAATGTTGAGGTTGTTGTTGAATTTACTGGTGTAATCATTGTTTCTTTTTTGAATTATCTTGTATTTTTCGAAGTTGAGGTTGCATTTGAATTTGTTGGTGTTTTGCAATGTTGAGGTTGTTGTTGAATTTATTGGTGTTATCAATGGTTTTTTTTGAACTTTTTTGTATTTTTAAAAGTTGAGGTTGCATTTGAATTTGTTGGTGTTTTGCAATGTTGAGGTTGTTGTTGAATTTACTGGTGTAATCATTGTTTCTTTTTTGAATTATCTTGTATTTTTCAAAGTTGAGGTTGCATTTGAATTTTTTGGTGTTTTGCAATGTTGAGGTTGTTGTTGAATTGATTGGTGTTATCAATGGTTTTTTTTGAACTTTTTTGTATTTTTAAAAGTTGAGGTTGCATTTGAATTTGTTGGTGTTTTTCATTGTTGAGGTTGTTGTTGAATTTGTTGGTGTTTTGCAATGTTGAGTTTGTTGAATTTGTTGGTGTTTTTCAAAGTTGAGGTTGTTGTTGAATTTTGTGGAGTTTTTCATTGTTGAGGTTTTTGTTGAATTTGTTGGTGTTCTTGAATGTTGAGGTTGTTGTTGAATTTGTTGGTGTTTTCCATTGTTGAGGTTGCTGTTGAATTTGTTGGTGTTTTGCAATGTTGAGATTGTTGTTGAATTTACTGGTGTTATCAATGGTTTTTTTTGAATTTTCTTGTATTTTTCAAAGTTGAGCTTGCACTTGAAGCTGTTGGTGTTTTGCAATGCTGAGGTTGTTGTTGTATTTATTGGTGTTATCAATGGTTTTATTTTGAACTTTTTTGTATTTTTAAAAGTTGAGGTTGCTGTTGAATTTGTTGGTGTTTTTCATTGTTGAGGTTGTTGTTGTATTTGTTGGTGTTTTGCAATGTTGCGGTTGTTGTTGACTTTGTTGGTGAATTTCAATATTGAGGTTGTTGTTGAATTTCCAGGTGTTTTTCAATGATGAGGTTATTGAATTTATTGGTGTTTTTCGATTTTGAGGTAGTTGTTGAAATTGTTGCTTATTTTCAATATTGAGGTTGTTGTTCAATTTGTTGGTGATTTTCAATATTGAGGTTGTTATTGAATTTATTGGTGTTATCATTGTTTTTTTGAATCTTTTTGAATTTTTCAAAGTTCAGGTTCTTATTGAATTTGTTGGTGTTTTTGAATGTTGAGGTTGTTGTTGAATTTGTTGGTGATTTTCAATGTTGAGGTTCTTGAATTTGTTGGTGTTTTTCAAACTTGAGGTTTTTGTTGAATATCTTGGTGTTTTTCAATGTTGAGGTTGTTGAATTTGTTGGTGTTTTTCATTGTTGAGGTTGCTGTTGAATTTGTTGGTGTTTTGCAATGTTGAGGTTGTTGTTGAATTTACTGGTGTTATCATTGGTTTTTTTTGAATTTTCTTGTATTTTTCAGAGTTGAGGTTGCATTTGAATTTGTTGGTGTTTTGCAATGTTGAGGTTGTTGTTGAATTGATTGGTGTTATCAATGTTTTTTTTTGAACTTTTTTGTATTTTTAAAAGTTGAGGTTGCATTTGAATTTGTTGGTGTTTTTCATTGTTGAGGTTGTTGTTGAATTTGTTGGCGTTTTGCAATGTTGAGTTTGTTGAATTTGTTGGTGTTTTTCAAAGTTGAGGTTGTTGTTGAATTTTGTGGTGTTTTTCATTGTTGAGGTTTTTGTTGAATTTGTTGGTGTTCTTGAATGTTGAGGTTGTTGTTGAATTTGTTGGTGTTTTGCAATGTTGAGGTTGTTGTTGACTTTGTTGGTGATTTTCAATATTGAGGTTGTTGTTGAATTTATTGGTGTTATCAACGTTTTTTTTTAACTTTTTTGTATTTTTCAAAGTTGAGGTTGTAGTTGAATTTGTTGGTGTTTTTCTATGTCGAGGTTGTTGTATTTGTTGGTGTTTTTCAAATTTGAGGTTGTTGTTGAATTATTTGATGTTTTTCATTGTTGAGGTTTTTCTTGAATTTGTTGGTGTTTTTGAATGTTGAGATTGTTGTTGAATTTGTTGTTGATTTTCAATATTGAGGTTGTAGTTGAATTTGTTGGTGTTTTTCAATGTTGATGTTGTTGAATTTGTTGGTGTTTTTCAAAGTTGAGGTTTTTGTTGAATTTTGTGGTATTTTTCATTGTTGAGGTTTTTGTTGAATTTGTTGGTGTTTTTGAATTTTGAGGTGGTTGTTGAATTTTTTGATGTTTTTCAAAGTTGAAGTTGTTGTTGAATTTGCAGGTATTTTTCAATGTTGAGGTTGTTGTTTAATTTGTTGGTGTTTTTCAATGTTGAGTTTGTTGTTGAATGTTTGGTGTTTTTCATTGTTGAGGTTGTTGTTGAAATTGTTGGAGTTTTTCAATTTTGAAGTTGTTGTTGAATTTGTTGGTGTTCTTGAAAGTTGAGGCTGTTGTTGAATTTGTTAGTGTTTTTCAATGTTGGGGTTGTTGTTGAATTTTTTGGTGTTTTTCAATAAGGAGGTTCTTGAATTTATTGGTGTTTTTCGATGGTGAGGCAGCTGTTCAAATTGTTCGTTATTTTCAATATTGAGGTTGTTGCTCAATTTGTGGATGATTTTCAATATTGATTTTGAAGTTGAATTTGTTGATGTTTTTCAAAGTGGAGGTTGTTGTAGAATTTGTTGGTGATTTTCAATGTTAAGGTTGTCAATTTGTTGCCGTTTTTCAAAGTTGTGATTGTTATTGAATATTTTGGTGTTTTTAAATGTTGAGGTTGTTGTTGAATTTGTAGGCGATTTTCAATATTGAGGTTGTTGTTGAATTTTTTGGTGTTATCAATGTATTTTTTTTAATCTTTTTGTATTTTTCAAAGTTGAGGTTGTAATTGAATTTGATGATGTTTTTCAAAGTTGAGGTTGTTGTTGAATTTTTTTGGTGTTTTTCATTGCAGTGGTTTTTTTTGAATTTGTTGGTGATTTTCAATGTTGAGTTTGTTGTTGAATTTATTGTTGTTATCAATGTTAATTTTTAAACTGTTTTGTATTTTTCAAAGTTGAGGTAGCAGTTGAATTTGTTGGTGTTTTTCAATGTTGAGGCTGTTAAATTTGTTAGTGTTTTTCAAAGTTGAGGTTGTTGTTGAATTTTTTTTGTGTTTTTCATTGTTGAGGTTTTGTTCAATTTGTTGGTGATTTTCAGTATTGAGGTTGTTGTTGAATTTATTGGTGTTATCAATGTTAATTTTTAAACTTTTTTGTATTTTTCAAAGTTGAGGTAGCAGTTGAATTTGTTGCTGTTTTTCAATGTTGAGGTTCTTGAATATGTTAGTGTTTTTCAAAGTTGAGGTTGTTGTTAATTGTTTTGGTGTTTTCCATTGTTGAGGTTTTAGTTGAATTTGTTGGTCTTTTGCAATGTTGAGGTTGTTGTTGAATTTGTTGGTGATTTTCAATATTGAGTTTGTTGTTGAATTTATTGGTGTTATCAATGTTTTTTTTTGAACTTTTTGTATTTTTCAAAGTTGAGGTTGCATTTGAATTTGTTGGTGTTTTTCAATGTTGAGGTTGTTGAATTTGATGGTGTTTTTCAAAGTTGAGGTTGTTGTTGAATTTTGTGGTGTTTTTCATTGTTGAGGTTTTTGTTGAATTTGTTGGTGTTCTTGAATGTTGAGGTTGTTGTTGAATTTGTTGGTGTTTTTCATTGTTGAGGTTGCTGTTGAATTGGTTGGTGGTTTGCAATGTTGAGGTTGTTGTTGAATTTATTGGTGGTATCAATGGTTTTTTTGAACTTTTTGTATTTTTCAACGTTGAGTTTGCAGTTGAATTTGTTGATGTTTTTCAAAGTTGAGGTTGTTGTTGAATTTTTTTGGTGTTTTTCATTGCTGAGGTTTTTTTTGAAATTGTTGGTGATTTTCAATGTTGAGTTTGTTGTTGAATTTATTGTTGTTATCAATGTTAGTTTTTAAACTCTTTTTTATTTTTCAAAGTTGAGGTAGCAGTTGAATTTGTGGCTGTTTTTCAATGTTGAGGTTCTTGAATATGTTAGTGTTTTTCAAAGTTGAGGTTGTTGTTAATTGTTTTGGAGTTTTTCATTGTTGAGGTTTTAGTTGAATTTGTTGGTCTTTTGCAATGTTGAGGTTGTTGTTGAATTTGTTGGTGATTTTCAATATTGAGTTTGTTGTTGAATTTATTGGTGTTATCAATGCTTTTTTTTGAACTTTTTGTATTTTTCAAAGTTGAGGTTGCAGTTGAATTTGTTGGTGTTTTTCAATGTTGAGGTCGTTGAATTTGATGGTGTTTTTCAAAGTTGAGGTTGTTGTTGAATTTTGTGGTGTTTTTCATTGTTGAGGTTTTTGTTGAATTTGTTGGTGTTTTTGAATGTTGAGGTTGTTGTTGAATTTGTTGGTGTTTTTCATTGTTGAGGTTGCTGTTGAATTTGTTGGTGTTTTGCAATGTTGAGGTTGTTGGTGAATTTACTGGTGTTATCATTGTTTTTTTTTGAATTTTCTTGTATTTTTCAAAGTTGAGGTTGCATTTGAATTTGTTGGTGTTTTGCAATGTTGAGGTTGTTGTTTGAATTTATTGGTGTTATCAATGGTTTTTTTTGAACTTTTTTGCATTTTTAAAAGTTGAGGTTGCTGTTGAATTTGTTGGTGTTTTTCATTGTTGAGGTTGTTGTTGAATTTGTTGGTGTTTTGCAAAGTTGAGGTTGTTGTTGAATTTTGTGGTGTTTTTCATTGTTGAGGTTTTTGTTGAATTTGTTGGTGTTCTTGAATGTTGAGGTTGTTGTTGAATTTGTTGGTGTTTTCATTTGTTGAGGTTGCTGTTGAATTTGTTGGTGTTTTGCAATGTTGAGATTGTTGTTGAATTTGCTGGTGTTATCAATGGTTTTTTTTGAATTTTCTTGTATTTTTCAAAGTTGAGCTTGCACTTGAATTTGTTGGTGTTTTGCAATGCTGAGGTTGTTGTTGAATTTATTGATGTTATCAATGGTTTTATTTTGAACTTTTTTGTATTTTTAAAAGTTGAGGTTGCTGTTGAATTTGTTGGTGTCTTTCATTGTTGAGGTTGTTGTTGAATTTGTTGGTGTTTTGCAATGTTGAGGTTGTTGTTGACTTTGTTGGTGATTTTCAATATTGAGGTTGTTGTTGAATTTGTTGGTGTTATCAACGTTTTTTTTTAACTTTTTTGTATTTTTAAAAGTTGAGGTTGCTGTTGAAATTTTTCGTGTTTTTCATTGTTGAGATTGTTTTTGAATTTGTTGGAGCTTTTCAATGTTGAGTTTGTTGTTGAATTTGTTGGTGCTTTTCATTGTTGAGTTTGTTGTTGAATTTCCAGGTGTTTTTCAATGATGAGGTTATTGAATTTATTGGTGTTTTTCGATTTTGAGGTAGTTGTTGAAATTGTTGCTTATTTTCAATATTGAGGTTGTTGTTCAATTTGTTGGTGATTTTCAATATTGAGTATGTTGTGGAATTTGTTGGTGTTTTTCAACGTTGAGATTGTTTTTGAATTTGTTGGTGTTTTACAAAGTGGAGGTTGTTGTTGAATTTGTTGGTGATTTTCAATGTTGAGGTTATTGTTGAATTTGTTAGTGATTTTCAATATTGAGGTTGTTATTGAATTTATTGGTGTTATCAATGTTTTTTTGAATCTTTTTGTATTTTTCAAAGTTCAGGTTGTTATTGAATTTATTGGTGTTTTTGAATGTTGAGGTTGTTGTTGAATTTGTTGGTGGTTTTCAATGTTGAGGTTCTTGAATTTGTTGGTGTTTTTCAAACTTGAGATTTTTGTTGAATATTTTGGTGTTTTTCAATGTTGAGGTTGTTGAATTTGTTGGTGTTTATCAATGTTGAGGTTGCTGTTGAATTTGTTGGTGTTTTGCAATGTTGAGGTTGTTGTTGAATTTACTGGTGTAATCATTGTTTCTTTTTTGAATTATCTTGTATTTTTCGAAGTTGAGGTTGCATTTGAATTTGTTGGTGTTTTGCAATGTTGAGGTTGTTGTTGAATTTATTGGTGTTATCAATGGTTTTTTTTGAACTTTTTTGTATTTTTAAAAGTTGAGGTTGCATTTGAATTTGTTGGTGTTTTGCAATGTTGAGGTTGTTGTTGAATTTACTGGTGTAATCATTGTTTCTTTTTTGAATTATCTTGTATTTTTCAAAGTTGAGGTTGCATTTGAATTTTTTGGTGTTTTGCAATGTTGAGGTTGTTGTTGAATTGATTGGTGTTATCAATGGTTTTTTTTGAACTTTTTTGTATTTTTAAAAGTTGAGGTTGCATTTGAATTTGTTGGTGTTTTTCATTGTTGAGGTTGTTGTTGAATTTGTTGGTGTTTTGCAATGTTGAGTTTGTTGAATTTGTTGGTGTTTTTCAAAGTTGAGGTTGTTGTTGAATTTTGTGGAGTTTTTCATTGTTGAGGTTTTTGTTGAATTTGTTGGTGTTCTTGAATGTTGAGGTTGTTGTTGAATTTGTTGGTGTTTTCCATTGTTGAGGTTGCTGTTGAATTTGTTGGTGTTTTGCAATGTTGAGATTGTTGTTGAATTTACTGGTGTTATCAATGGTTTTTTTTGAATTTTCTTGTATTTTTCAAAGTTGAGCTTGCACTTGAAGCTGTTGGTGTTTTGCAATGCTGAGGTTGTTGTTGTATTTATTGGTGTTATCAATGGTTTTATTTTGAACTTTTTTGTATTTTTAAAAGTTGAGGTTGCTGTTGAATTTGTTGGTGTTTTTCATTGTTGAGGTTGTTGTTGTATTTGTTGGTGCTTTGCAATGTTGCGGTTGTTGTTGACTTTGTTGGTGAATTTCAATATTGAGGTTGTTGATGAATTTATTGGTGTTATCAACGTTTTTTTTTAACTTTTTTGTATTTTTCAAAGTTGAGGTTGTAGTTGAATTTGTTGGTGTTTTTCTATGTCGAGGTTGTTGTATTTGTTGGTGTTTTTCAAATTTGAGGTTGTTGTTGAATTATTTGATGTTTTTCTTTGTTGAGGTTTTTCTTGAATTTGTTGGTGTTTTTGAATGTTGAGATTGTTGTTGAATTTGTTGGTGATTTTCAATATTGAGGTTTTAGTTGAATTTGTTGGTGTTTTTCAATGTTGATGTTGTTGAATTGATGGTGTTTTTCAAAGTTGAGGTTTTTGTTGAATTTTGTGGTATTTTTAATTGTTGAGGTTTTTGTTGAATTATTTGGTGTTTTTGAATTTGGAGGTGGTTGTTGAATTTTTTGATGTTTTTCAAAGTTGAAGTTGTTGTTGAATTTGCAGGTATTTTTCGATGTTGAGGTTGTTGTTTAATTTGTTGGTGTTTTTCAATGTTGAGTTTGTTGTTGAATGTTTGGTGTTTTTCATTGTTGAGGTTGTTGTTGAATTTGTTGGTGATTTTCAATATTGAGTTTGTTGCTGAATTTATTGGTGTTATCAATGTTTTTTTTTGAACTTTTTGTATTTTTCAAAGTTGTGGTTGCATTTGAATTTGTTGGTGTTTTTCAATGTTGAGGTTGTTGATTTTGATGGTGTTTTTCAAAGTTGAGGTTGTTGTTGAATTTTGTGGTGTTTTTCAAAGTTGAGGTTTTTGTTGAATTTGTTGGTGTTCTTGAATGTTGAGGTTGTTGTTGAATTTTGTTGGTGTTTTTCATTGTTGAGGTTGCTGTTGAATTTGTTGGTGTTTTGCAATGTTGAGGTTGTTGTTGAATTTACTGGTGTTATCATTGGTTTTTTTTGAATTTTCTTGTATTTTTCAAAGTTGAGCTTGCATGTGAATTTGTTGGTGTTTTGCAATGTTGAGGTTGTTGTTTGAATTTATTGGTGTTATCAATGGTTTTTTTTGAACTTTTTTGTATTTTTCAAAGTTGAGGTAGCAGTTGTATTTGTTGCTGTTTTACAATGTTGAGGTTCTTGAATATGTTAGTGTTTTTCAAAGTTGAGGATTTGTTAATTGTTTTGGTGTTTTTCATTGTTGAGGTTTTTGTTGAATTTGTTGGTCTTTTGCAATATTGAGTTTGTTGTTGAATTTATTGGTGTTATCAATGTTCTTTTTTGAACTTTTTGTATTTTTCAATGTTGAGGTTGCATTTGAATTTGTTGGTGTTTTTCAATGTTCAGGTTCTTGAATTTGATGGTGTTTTTATAAGTTGAGGTTGTTGTTGAATTTTGTGGTGTTTTTCATTGTAGAGGTTTTTGTTGAATTTGTTGGTGTTCTTGAATGTTGAGGTTGTTGTTGAATTTTTTGATGTTTTTCAAAGTTGAAGTTGTTGTTGAATTTGCAGGTATTTTTCAATGTTGAGGTTGTTGTTTAATTTATTGGTGTTTTTCAATGTTGAGTTTGTTGTTGAATGTTCGGTGTTTTTCATTGTTGAGGTTGTTGTTGAATTTGTTGGTGATTTTCAATATTGAGTTTGTTGTTGAATTTATTGGTGTTATCAATGTTTTTTTGAATCTTTTTGTATTTTTCAAAGTTCAGGTTGTTATTGAATTTGTTGGTGTTTTTGAATGTTGTGGTTGTTGTTGAATTTGTTGGTGTTTTTGAATGTGGAGGTTGTTGTTGAATTTTTTGTTGTTTTTCATTGTTGACGTTGTTGTTGAATTTGTTGGTGGTTTGCAATGTTGAGGTTGTTGTTGACTTTGTTGGTGATTTTCAATATTGAGGTTGTTGTCGAATTTATTGGTGTTATCAATGGTTTTTTATTAACATTTTTTGTATTTTTCAAAGTTGAGGTTGTTGTTGAATTTTTTGGTGTTTTTCATTGTTGAGTTTGTTGATGAATTAGTTGGTGTTTTTGAATGATGAGGTTTTTGAATCTGTTGGTGATTTTCAAAGTTGAGGTTTTTGTTGAATTTTTCGGTGTTTTTCATTGTTGAGATTTTTGTTGAATTTGTTGGTGTTTTTGAATGTTGAGGTTGTGGTTGAATTTGTTAGTGATTTCCAATATTGCGTTTGTTGAATTTGCTGGTGTTTGTCAATGTTGAGGTTGATGTTCTCGAATTTTTTGATGTTATTCATTGTTGAGGTTGTTGTTGAATTTGTTGGTGATGTTCAATATTGAGGTTGTTGTTGAATTTATTGGTGTTATCAATGTTTTTTTTTGAACTTTTTGTATTTTTCAAAGTTGAGGTTGCATTTGAATTTGTTGGTGTTTTTCAATGTTGAGGTTGTTGAATTTGATGGTGTTTTTCATTGTTGAGGTTGCTGTTGAATTTGTTGGTGTTTTGCAATGTTGAAGTTGTTGTTGAATTTACTGGTGTTATCATTGGTTTTTTTTGAATTTTCTTGTATTTTTCAAAGTTGAGCTTGCATTTGAATTTGTTGGTGTTTTGCAATGTTGAGGTTGTTGTTTGAATTTATTGGTGTTATCAATGGTTTTTTTTGAACTTTTTTGCATTTTTAAAAGTTGAGGTTGCTGTTGAATTTGTTGGTGTTTTTCATTGTTGAGGTTGTTGTTGAATTTGTTGGTGTTTTGCAATGTTGAGTTTGTTGAATTTGTTGGTGTTTTTCAAAGTTGAGGTTGTTGTTGAATTTTGTGGTGTTTTTAATTGTTGAAGTTTTTGTTGAATTTGTTGGTGTTCTTGAATGTTGAGGTTGTTGGTGAATTTGTTGGTGTTTTCCATTGTTGAGGTTGCTGTTGAATTTGTTGGTGTTTTGCAATGTTGAGATTATTGTTGAATTTACAGGTGTTATCAATGGTTTTTTTTGAATTTTCTTGTATTTTTCAAAGTTGAGCTTGCACTTGAATTTGTTGGTGTTTTGCAATGCTGAGGTTGTTGTTGAATTTACTGGTGTTATCATTGGTTTTTTTTTGAACTTTTTTGAATTTTTAAAAGTTGAGGTTGCTGTTGAGTTTGTTGGTGTTTTTCATTGTTGAGGTTGTTGTTGTATTTGTTGGTGTTTTGCAATGTTGCGGTTGTTGTTGACTTTGTTGGTGATTTTCAATGTCGAGGTTGTTGTATTGGTTGGTGTTTTTCAAATTTGAGGTTGTTGTTGAATTATTTGATGTTTTTCATTGTTGAGGTTTTTCTTGAATTTCTTCGTGTTTTTGAATGTTGAGATTGTTGTTGAATTTGTTGGTGATTTTCAATATTGAGGTTGTAGTTGAATCTGTTGGTGTTTTTCAATGTTGATGTTGTTGAATTTGTTGGTGTTTTTCAAAGTTGAGGTTTTTGTTGAATTTTGTGGTATTTTTCATTGTTGAGGTTTTTGTTGAATTTGTTGGTGTTTTTGAATTTTGAGGTGGTTGTTGAATTTTTGATGTTTTTCAAAGTTGAAGTTGTTGTTGAATTTGCAGATATTTTTCAATGTTGAGGTTGTTGTTTAATTTGTTGGTGTTTTTCAATGTTGAGTTTGTTGTTGAATGTTTGGTGATTTTCATTGTTGAGGTTGTTGTTGAAATTGTTGGAGTTTTTCAATTTTGAAGTTGTTGTTGAATTTGTTGGTGTTCTTGAAAGTTGAGGCTGTTGTTGAATTTGTTAGTGTTTTTCAATGTTGGGGTTGTTGTTGCATTTTTTGGTGTTTTTCAATAAGGAGGTTCTTGAATTTATTGGTGTTTTTCGATGGTGAGGTAGCTGTTTAAATTGTTCGTTATTTTCAATATTGAGGTTGTTTCTCAATTTGTGGATGATTTTCAATATTGATTTTGAAGTTGAATTTGTTGGTGTTTTTCAAAGTGGAGGTTGTTGTAGAATTTGTTGGTGATTTTCAATGTTAAGGTTGTCAATTTGTTGCCGTTTTTCAAAGTTGTGATTGTTATTGAATATTTTGGTGTTTTTAAATGTTGAGGTTGTTGTTGAATTTGTAGGCGATTTTCAATATTGAGGTTGTTGTTGCATTTTTTGGTGTTATCAATGTTTTTTTTTAATCTTTTTGTATTTTTCAAAGTTGAGGTTGTAGTTGAATTTGATGGTGTTTTTCAATGTTGATGTTGTTGAATTTGTTGGGGTTTTTCAAATTTGATGTTGTTGAGTTTTATGGTGTTTTTCATTGTTGAGGTTATTGTTGAATTTGTTGGTGTTTTTGAATGTTGAGGTTGTTGTTGAATTTTTTGATGTTTTTCATTGTTGAGGTTGTTGTTGAATTTCCTCATGTTTTTCAATGTTGGGGTTGTTGTTGAATTTGTTGGTGATTTTCAATGCTCAGGTTGTTGTTGAAATTGTAGGAGTTTTTCAATGTTGAGGTTGTTGTTGAATTTGTTGGAGCTTTTCAATGTTGAGTTTGTTTTTGAATTTGTTGGTGTTTTACATTGTTGAGTTTGTTGTTGAATTTCCAGCTGTTTTTCAATGATGAGGTTATTGAATTTATTGGTGTTTTTCGATTTTGAGGTAGTTGTTGAAATTGTTGCTTATTTTCAATATTGAGGTTGTTGTTCAATTTGTTGGTGATTTTCAATATTGAGTATGTTGTGGAATTTGTTCGTGTTTTTCAACGTTGAGATTGTTTTTGAATTTGTTGGTGTTTTACAAAGTGGAGGTTGTTGTTGAATTTGTTGATGATTTTCAATGTTGAGGTTATTGTTGAATTTGTTGGTGATTTTCCATATTGAGGTTGTTTTTGAATTTATTGGTGTTATCAATGTTTTTTTGAATCTTTTTGTATTTTTCAAAGTTCAGGTTGTTATTGAATTTGTTGGTGTTTTTGAATGTTGAGGTTGTTGTTGAATTTGTTGGTGGTTTTCAATGTTGAGGTTCTTGAATTTGTTGGTGTTTTTCAAACTTGAGGTTTTTGTTGAATATTTTGGTGTTTTTCAATGTTGAGGTTGCTGAAGTTGTTGGTGTTTTTCAATATTAAGTTTGTTGAATTTGTTGGTGTTTTTCAAAGTTGAGGTTGTTGTTGAATTTGTTAGTGATTTTCAACATTGAGGTTGTTGAATTTGTTGGTGTTTTTCAAAGTTGACGTTTTTGAATTTGTTGGTGTTTTTGAATGTTGAGGTTGTTGTTGAATTTGTTGGTGATTTTCAATGTTGAGGTTCTTGAATTTGTTGGTGTTTTTCAAACTTGAGGTTTTTGTTGATTATTTTGGTGTTTTTCAATGTTGAGGTTGTTGAATTTGTTGGTGTTTTTCAAAGTTGAGGTTGTTGTTGCATTTGTTGGTGATTTTCAACATTGAGGTTGTTGAATTTGTTGGTGTTTTTCAAAGTTGACGTTTTTGAATTAGCTGGTGTTGTTCAATGTTGAGTTTGTTGAATTTGTTGGTGTTTTTTAAAGTTGAGGTTGTTGTTGAATTTGTTGGTGATTTTCAATATTGAGGTTGTTGTTGAATTTATTGGTGCTATCAATGGATTTTTTTTGAACTTTTTTTGTATTTTTCAAAGTTGAGGTTGCAGTTGAATTTGTTGGTGTTTTTCAATAAGGAGGTTCTTGAATTTATTGGTGTAATTCGATGGTGAGGTAGCTGTTTAAATTGTTCGTTATTTTCAATATTGAGTTTGTTGCTCAATTTGTGGATGATTTTCAATATTGATTTTGAAGTTGAATTTGTTGGTGTTTTTCAAAGTGGATGTTGTTGTAGAATTTGTTGGTGATTTTCAATGTTAAGGTTGTCAATTTGTTGCCGTTTTTCAAAGTTGTGATTGTTATTGAATATTTTGGTGTTTTTAAATGTTGAGGTTGTTGTTGAATTTGTAGGCGATTTTCAATATTGAGGTTGTTGTTGAATATTTTGGTGTTATCAATGTTTTTTTTTAATCTTTTTGTATTTTTCAAAGTTGAGGTTGTAGTTGAATTTGATGGTGTTTTTCAATGATGAGGTTGTTGAATTTGTTGGGGTTTTTCAATGGTGAGTTTGTTGTTGAATTTATTGTTGTTACCAATGTTAATTTTTAAAATGTTTTGTATTTTTCAAAGTTGAGGTAGCAGTTGAATTTGTTGGTGTTTTTCAATGTTGAGGCTGTTAAATTTGTTAGTGTTTTTCAAAGTTGAGGTTTTTGTTGAATATTTTGGTGTTTTTCAATGTTGAGGTTGTTGGATTTGTTGGTGTTCTTCAATATTGAGGCTGTTGAATTTGTTGGTGTTTTTCAAAGTTGAGGTTGTTGTTGAATATGTTGGTGATTTTCAATATTGAGGTTGATGAATTTGTTGGTGTTTTTCAAAGTTGACGTTTTTGAATTTGCTGGTGTTTTTCAATGTTGAGTTTGTTGAATTTGTTGGTGTTTTTCGAAGTTGAGGTTGTTGTTGAATTTGTTGGTGATTTTCAATATTGAGGTTGTTGTTGAATTTATTGGTGTTATCAATGGTTTTTTTTGAACTTTTTTATATTTTTCAATGTTGAGGTTGCGGTTGAATTTGTTGGTGTTTTTCAATGTCGAGGTTGTTGAATTTGTTGGTGTTTTTCAAAGTTGAGGTTGTTGTTGAATTTGTTGGTGTTTTTCATTGTTGAGGTTTTTGTTGAATTTGTTGGTGTTTTTGAATGTGGAGGTTGTTGTTGAATTTTTTGTTGTTTTTCATTGTTGAGGTTGTTGTTGAATTTGTTGGTGGTTTGCAATGTTGAGGTTGTTGTTGACTTTGTTGGTGATTTTCAATATTGAGGTTGTTGTCGAATGTATTGGTGTTATCAATGGTTTTTTATTAACTTTTTTTGTATTTTTCAAAATGAGGTTGTTGTTGAATATTTTGGTGTTTTTCATTGTTGAGTTTGTTGATGAATTTGTTGGTGTTTTTGAATGTTGACGTTGTTGAATCTGTTGGTGTTTTTCAAAGTTGAGGTTTTTGTTGAATTTTTCGGTGTTTTTCATTGTTGAGATTTTTGTTGAATTTGTTGGTGTTTTTGAATGTTGAGGTTGTGGTTGAATTTGTTAGTGATTTCCAATATTGCGTTTGTTGAATTTGCTGGTGTTTGTCAATGTTGAGGTTGATGTTCTCGAATTTTTTGATGTTATTCATTGTTGAGGTTGTTGTTGAATTTGTTGGTGATTTTCAATATTGAGGTTGTTGTTGAATTTATTGGTGTTATCAATGTTAATTTTTAAACATTTTTTGTATTTTTCAAAGTTGAGGTAGCAGTTGTATTTGTTGCTGTTTTACAATGTTGAGGTTCTTGAATATGTTAGTGTTTTTCAAAGTTGAGGTTGTTGTTGAATTTGTTGGTCTTTTGCAATGTTGAGGTTGTTGTTGAATTTGTTGGTGATTTTCAATATTGAGTTTGTTGTTGAATTTATTGGTGCTATCAATGTTTCTTTTTGAACTTTTTGTATTTTTCAAAGTTGAGGTTGCATTTGAATTTGTTGGTGTTTTTCAATGTTGAGGTTGTTGAATTTGACGGTGCTTTTCAAAGTTGAGGTTGTTGTTGCATTTTGTGGTGTTTTTCATTGTTGAGGTTTTTGTTGAATTTGTTGGTGTTCTTGAATGTTGAGGTTGTTGTTGAATTTGTTGGTGTTTTTCATTGTTGAGGTTGCTGTTGAATTTGTTGGTTATTTTGCAATGTTGAGGTTGTTGTTGAATTTACTGGTGTTATCATTGGTTTTTTTTGAATTTTCTTGTATTTTTCAATGTTGAGCTTGCATTTGAATTTGTTGGTGTTTTGCAATGTTGAGGTTGTTGTTTGAATTTATTGGTGTTATCAATGGTTTTTTTTGAACTTTTTTGTATTTTTAAAAGTTGAGGATGCTGTTGAATTTGTTGGTGTTTTTCATTGTTGAGGTTGTTGTTGAATTTGTTGGTGTTTTGCAATGTTGAGTTTGTTGAATTTGTTGGTGTTTTTCAAAGTTGAGGTTGTTGTTGAATTTTGTGGTGTTTTACATTGCTGAGGTTTTTGTTGAATTTGTTGGTGTTCTTGAATGTTGAGGTTGTTGTTGAATTTGTTGGTGTTTTCCATTGTTGAGGTTGCTGTTGAATTTGTTGGTGTTTTGCAATGTCGAGATTGTTGTTGAATTTACTGGTGTTATCAATGATTTTTTTTGAATTTTCTTGTATTTTTCAAAGTTGAGCTTGCACTTGAATTTGTTGGTGTTTTGCAATGCTGAGGTTGTTGTTGAATTTACTGGTGTTATCAATGGTTTTTTTTTTGAACTTTTTTGTATTTTTAAAAGTTGAGGTTGCTGTTGAATTTGTTGGTGTTTTTCATTGTTGAGGTTGTTGTTGAATTTGTTGGTGTTTTGCAATGTTGAGGTTGTTGTTGACTTTGTTGGTGATTTTCAATATTGAGGTTGTTGTTGAATTTATTGGTGTTATCAACGTTTTTTTTTAACTTTTTTGTATTTTTCAAAGTTGAGGTTGTTGTTGAATTTGTTGGTGTTTTTCTATGTCGAGGATGTTGTATTTGTTGGTGTTTTTCAAATTTGAGGTTGTTGTTGAATTATTTGATGTGTTTCATTGTTGAGGTTTTTCTTGAATTTGTTCGTGTTTATGAATGTTGAGATTGTTGTTGAATTTGTTGGTGATTTTCAATATTGAGGTTGTAGTTGAATTTGTTGGTGTTTTTCAAAGTTGAGGTTGTTGTTGAATTTGTTGGTGATTTTCAATATTGAGGTTGTTGTTGAATTTATTGGTGTTATCAATGTTAATTTTTAAACATTTTTTGTATTTTTCAAAGTTGAGGTAGCAGTTGTATTTGTTGCTGTTTTACAATGTTGAGGTTCTTGAATATGTTAGTGTTTTTCAAAGTTGAGGTTGTTGTTAATTGTTTTGGTGTTTTTCATTGCTGAGGTTTTTGCTGAATTTGTTGGTCTTTTGCAATGTTGAGGTTGTTGTTGAATTTGTTGGTGATTTTCAATATTGAGTTTGTTGTTGAATTTATTGGTGTTATCAATGTTTCTTTTTGAACTTTTTGTATTTTTCAAAGTTGACGTTGCATTTGAATTTGTTGGTGTTTTTCAATGTTGAGGTTGTTGAATTTGACGGTGCTTTTCAAAGTTGAGGTTGTTGTTGCATTTTGTGGTGTTTTTCATTGTTGATGTTTTTGTTGAATTTGTTGGTGTTCTTGAATGTTGAGGTTGTTGTTGAATTTGTTGGTGTTTTCATTTGTTGAGGTTGCTGTTGAATTTGTTGGTGTTTTGCAATGTTGAGATTGTTGTTGAATTTGCTGGTGTTATCAATGGTTTTTTTTGAATTTTCTTGTATTTTTCAAAGTTGAGCTTGCACTTGAATTTGTTGGTGTTTTGCAATGCTGAGGTTGTTGTTGAATTTATTGATGTTATCAATGGTTTTATTTTGAACTTTTTTGTATTTTTAAAAGTTGAGGTTGCTGTTGAATTTGTTGGTGTCTTTCATTGTTGAGGTTGTTGTTGAATTTGTTGGTGTATTGCAATGTTGAGGTTGTTGTTGACTTTGTTGGTGATTTTCAATATTGAGGTTGTTGTTGAATTTATTGGTGTTATCAACGTTTTTTTTTAACTTTTTTGTATTTTTAAAAGTTGAGGTTGCTGTTGAAATTTTTCGTGTTTTTCATTGTTGAGATTGTTTTTGAATTTGTTGGAGCTTTTCAATGTTGAGTTTGTTGTTGAATTTGTTGGTGCTTTTCATTGTTGAGTTTGTTGTGGAATTTACAGGTGTTTTTCAATGATGAGGTTATTGAATTTATTGGTGTTTTTCGATTTTGAGGTAGTTGTTGAAATTGTTGCTTATTTTCAATATTGAGGTTGTTGTTCAATTTGTTGGTGATTTTCAATATTGAGTATGTTGTGGAATTTGTTGGTGTTTTTCAACGTTGAGATTGTTTTTGAATTTGTTGGTGTTTTACAAAGTGGAGGTTGTTGTTGAATTTGTTGGTGATTTTCAATGTTGAGGTTATTGTTGAATTTGTTAGTGATTTTCAATATTGAGGTTGTTATTGAATTTATTGGTGTTATCAATGTTTTTTTGAATCTTTTTGTATTTTTCAAAGTTCAGGTTGTTATTGAATTTATTGGTGTTTTTGAATGTTGAGGTTGTTGTTGAATTTGTTGGTGGTTTTCAATGTTGAGGTTCTTGAATTTGTTGGTGTTTTTCAAACTTGAGATTTTTGTTGAATATTTTGGTGTTTTTCAATGTTGAGGTTGTTGAATTTGTTGGTGTTTATCAATGTTGAGGTTGCTGTTGAATTTGTTGGTGTTTTGCAATGTTGAGGTTGTTGTTGAATTTACTGGTGTAATCATTGTTTCTTTTTTGAATTATCTTGTATTTTTCAAAGTTGAGGTTGCATTTGAATTTGTTGGTGTTTTGCAATGTTGAGGTTGTTGTTGAATTTATTGGTGTTATCAATGGTTTTTTTTGAACTTTTTTGTATTTTTAAAAGTTGAGGTTGCATTTGAATTTGTTGGTGTTTTGCAATGTTGAGGTTGTTGTTGAATTTACTGGTGTAATCATTGTTTCTTTTTTGAATTATCTTGTATTTTTCAAAGTTGAGGTTGCATTTGAATTTTTTGGTGTTTTGCAATGTTGAGGTTGTTGTTGAATTTATTGGTGTTATCAATGGTTTTTTTTGAACTTTTTTGTATTTTTAAAAGTTGAGGTTGCATTTGAATTTGTTGGTGTTTTTCATTGTTGAGGTTGTTGTTGAATTTGTTGGTGTTTTGCAATGTTGAGTTTGTTGAATTTGTTGGTGTTTTTCAAAGTTGAGGTTGTTGTTGAATTTTGTGGAGTTTTTCATTGTTGAGGTTTTTGTTGAATTTGTTGGTGTTCTTGAATGTTGAGGTTGTTGTTGAATTTGTTGGTGTTTTCCATTGTTGAGGTTGCTGTTGAATTTGTTGGTGTTTTGCAATGTTGAGATTGTTGTTGAATTTACTGGTGTTATCAATGGTTTTTTTTGAATTTTCTTGTATTTTTCAAAGTTGAGCTTGCACTTGAAGCTGTTGGTGTTTTGCAATGCTGAGGTTGTTGTTGTATTTATTGGTGTTATCAATGGTTTTATTTTGAACTTTTTTGTATTTTTAAAAGTTGAGGTTGCTGTTGAATTTGTTGGTGTTTTTCATTGTTGAGGTTGTTGTTGTATTTGTTGGTGTTTTGCAATGTTGCGGTTGTTGTTGACTTTGTTGGTGAATTTCAATATTGAGGTTGTTGATGAATTTATTGGTGTTATCAACGTTTTTTTTTAACTTTTTTGTATTTTTCAAAGTTGAGGTTGTAGTTGAATTTGTTGGTGTTTTTCTATGTCGAGGTTGTTGTTGAATTATTTGATGTTTTTCTTTGTTGAGGTTTTTCTTGAATTTGTTGGTGTTTTTGAATGTTGAGATTGTTGTTGAATTTGTTGGTGATTTTCAATATTGAGGTTGTAGTTGAATTTGTTGGTGTTTTTCAATGTTGATGTTGTTGAATTTGATGGTGTTTTTCAAAGTTGAGGTTTTTGTTGAATTTTGTGGTATTTTTAATTGTTGAGGTTTTTGTTGAATTATTTGGTGTTTTTGAATTTGGAGGTGGTTGTTGAATTTTTTGATGTTTTTCAAAGTTGAAGTTGTTGTAGAATTTGTTGGTGATTTTCAATGTTAAGGTTGTCAATTTGTTGCCGTTTTTCAAAGTTGTGATTGTTATTGAATATTTTGGTGTTTTTAAATGTTGAGGTTGTTGTTGAATTTGTAGGCGATTTTCAATATTGAGGTTGTTGTTGAATATTTTGGTGTTATCAATGTTTTTTTTTAATCTTTTTGTATTTTTCAAAGTTGAGGTTGTAGTTGAATTTGATGGTGTTTTTCAATGATGAGGTTGTTGAATTTGTTGGGGTTTTTCAATGGTGAGTTTGTTGTTGAATTTATTGTTGTTACCAATGTTAATTTTTAAAATGTTTTGTATTTTTCAAAGTTGAGGTAGCAGTTGAATTTGTTGGTGTTTTTCAATGTTGAGGCTGTTAAATTTGTTAGTGTTTTTCAAAGTTGAGGTTTTTGTTGAATATTTTGGTGTTTTTCAATGTTGAGGTTGTTGGATTTGTTGGTGTTCTTCAATATTGAGGCTGTTGAATTTGTTGGTGTTTTTCAAAGTTGAGGTTGTTGTTGAATATGTTGGTGATTTTCAATATTGAGGTTGATGAATTTGTTGGTGTTTTTCAAAGTTGACGTTTTTGAATTTGCTGGTGTTTTTCAATGTTGAGTTTGTTGAATTTGTTGGTGTTTTTCGAAGTTGAGGTTGTTGTTGAATTTGTTGGTGATTTTCAATATTGAGGTTGTTGTTGAATTTATTGGTGTTATCAATGGTTTTTTTTGAACTTTTTTATATTTTTCAATGTTGAGGTTGCGGTTGAATTTGTTGGTGTTTTTCAATGTCGAGGTTGTTGAATTTGTTGGTGTTTTTCAAAGTTGAGGTTGTTGTTGAATTTGTTGGTGTTTTTCATTGTTGAGGTTTTTGTTGAATTTGTTGGTGTTTTTGAATGTGGAGGTTGTTGTTGAATTTTTTGTTGTTTTTCATTGTTGAGGTTGTTGTTGAATTTGTTGGTGGTTTGCAATGTTGAGGTTGTTGTTGACTTTGTTGGTGATTTTCAATATTGAGGTTGTTGTCGAATGTATTGGTGTTATCAATGGTTTTTTATTAACTTTTTTTGTATTTTTCAAAATGAGGTTGTTGTTGAATATTTTGGTGTTTTTCATTGTTGAGTTTGTTGATGAATTTGTTGGTGTTTTTGAATGTTGACGTTGTTGAATCTGTTGGTGTTTTTCAAAGTTGAGGTTTTTGTTGAATTTTTCGGTGTTTTTCATTGTTGAGATTTTTGTTGAATTTGTTGGTGTTTTTGAATGTTGAGGTTGTGGTTGAATTTGTTAGTGATTTCCAATATTGCGTTTGTTGAATTTGCTGGTGTTTGTCAATGTTGAGGTTGATGTTCTCGAATTTTTTGATGTTATTCATTGTTGAGGTTGTTGTTGAATTTGTTGGTGATTTTCAATATTGAGGTTGTTGTTGAATTTATTGGTGTTATCAATGTTAATTTTTAAACATTTTTTGTATTTTTCAAAGTTGAGGTAGCAGTTGTATTTGTTGCTGTTTTACAATGTTGAGGTTCTTGAATATGTTAGTGTTTTTCAAAGTTGAGGTTGTTGTTGAATTTGTTGGTCTTTTGCAATGTTGAGGTTGTTGTTGAATTTGTTGGTGATTTTCAATATTGAGTTTGTTGTTGAATTTATTGGTGCTATCAATGTTTCTTTTTGAACTTTTTGTATTTTTCAAAGTTGAGGTTGCATTTGAATTTGTTGGTGTTTTTCAATGTTGAGGTTGTTGAATTTGACGGTGCTTTTCAAAGTTGAGGTTGTTGTTGCATTTTGTGGTGTTTTTCATTGTTGAGGTTTTTGTTGAATTTGTTGGTGTTCTTGAATGTTGAGGTTGTTGTTGAATTTGTTGGTGTTTTTCATTGTTGAGGTTGCTGTTGAATTTGTTGGTTATTTTGCAATGTTGAGGTTGTTGTTGAATTTACTGGTGTTATCATTGGTTTTTTTTGAATTTTCTTGTATTTTTCAATGTTGAGCTTGCATTTGAATTTGTTGGTGTTTTGCAATGTTGAGGTTGTTGTTTGAATTTATTGGTGTTATCAATGGTTTTTTTTGAACTTTTTTGTATTTTTAAAAGTTGAGGATGCTGTTGAATTTGTTGGTGTTTTTCATTGTTGAGGTTGTTGTTGAATTTGTTGGTGTTTTGCAATGTTGAGTTTGTTGAATTTGTTGGTGTTTTTCAAAGTTGAGGTTGTTGTTGAATTTTGTGGTGTTTTACATTGCTGAGGTTTTTGTTGAATTTGTTGGTGTTCTTGAATGTTGAGGTTGTTGTTGAATTTGTTGGTGTTTTCCATTGTTGAGGTTGCTGTTGAATTTGTTGGTGTTTTGCAATGTTGAGATTGTTGTTGAATTTACTGGTGTTATCAATGGTTTTTTTTGAATTTTCTTGTATTTTTCAAAGTTGAGCTTGCACTTGAATTTGTTGGTGTTTTGCAATGCTGAGGTTGTTGTTGAATTTACTGGTGTTATCAATGGTTTTTTTTTTGAACTTTTTTGTATTTTTAAAAGTTGAGGTTGCTGTTGAATTTGTTGGTGTTTTTCATTGTTGAGGTTGTTGTTGAATTTGTTGGTGTTTTGCAATGTTGAGGTTGTTGTTGACTTTGTTGGTGATTTTCAATATTGAGGTTGTTGTTGAATTTATTGGTGTTATCAACGTTTTTTTTTAACTTTTTTGTATTTTTCAAAGTTGAGGTTGTTGTTGAATTTGTTGGTGTTTTTCTATGTCGAGGATGTTGTATTTGTTGGTGTTTTTCAAATTTGAGGTTGTTGTTGAATTATTTGATGTGTTTCATTGTTGAGGTTTTTCTTGAATTTGTTCGTGTTTATGAATGTTGAGATTGTTGTTGAATTTGTTGGTGATTTTCAATATTGAGGTTGTAGTTGAATTTGTTGGTGTTTTTCAAAGTTGAGGTTGTTGTTGAATTTGTTGGTGATTTTCAATATTGAGGTTGTTGTTGAATTTATTGGTGTTATCAATGTTAATTTTTAAACATTTTTTGTATTTTTCAAAGTTGAGGTAGCAGTTGTATTTGTTGCTGTTTTACAATGTTGAGGTTCTTGAATATGTTAGTGTTTTTCAAAGTTGAGGTTGTTGTTAATTGTTTTGGTGTTTTTCATTGCTGAGGTTTTTGCTGAATTTGTTGGTCTTTTGCAATGTTGAGGTTGTTGTTGAATTTGTTGGTGATTTTCAATATTGAGTTTGTTGTTGAATTTATTGGTGTTATCAATGTTTCTTTTTGAACTTTTTGTATTTTTCAAAGTTGACGTTGCATTTGAATTTGTTGGTGTTTTTCAATGTTGAGGTTGTTGAATTTGACGGTGCTTTTCAAAGTTGAGGTTGTTGTTGCATTTTGTGGTGTTTTTCATTGTTGAGGTTTTTGTTGAATTTGTTGGTGTTCTTGAATGTTGAGGTTGTTGTTGAATTTGTTGGTGTTTTTCATTGTTGAGGTTGCTGTTGAATTTGTTGGTTATTTTGCAATGTTGAGGTTGTTGTTGAATTTACTGGTGTTGTCATTGGTTTTTTTTGAATTTTCTTGTATTTTTCAATGTTGAGCTTGCATTTGAATTTGTTGGTGTTTTGCAATGTTGAGGTTGTTGTTTGAATTTATTGGTGTTATCAATGGTTTTTTTTGAACTTTTTTGTATTTTTAAAAGTTGAGGTTGCTGTTGAATTTGTTGGTGTTTTTCATTGTTGAGGTTGTTGTTGAATTTGTTGGTGTTTTGCAATGTTGAGTTTGTTGAATTTGTTTGTGTTTTTCAAAGTTGAGGGTGTTGTTGAATTTTGTGGTGTTTTACATTGCTGATGTTTTTGTTGAATTTGTTGGTGTTCTTGAATGTTGAGGTTGTTGTTGAATTTGTTGGTGTTTTCCATTGTTGAGGTTGCTGTTGAATTTGTTGGTGTTTTGCAATGTTGAGATTGTTGTTGAATTTACAGGTGTTATCAATGGTTTTTTTTGAATTTTCTTGTATTTTTCAAAGTTGAGCTTGCACTTGAATTTGTTGGTGTTTTGCAATGCTGAGGTTGTTGTTGAATTTACTGGTGTTATCAATGGTTTTTTTTTGAACTTTTTTGTATTTTTAAAAGTTGAGGTTGCTGTTGAATTTGTTGGTGTTTTTCATTGTTGAGGTTGTTGTTGAATTTGTTGGTGTTTTTCAAAGTTGAGGTTGTTGTTGAATATGTTGGTGATTTTCAATATTGAGGTTGTTGAATTTGTTGGTGTTTTTCAAAGTTGACGTTTTTGAATTTGCTGGTGTTTTTCAATGTTGAGTTTGTTGAATTTGTTGGTGTTTTTCGAAGTTGAGGTTGTTGTTGAATTTTGTGGTGTTTTACATTGCTGAGGTTTTTGTTGAATTTGTTGGTGTTCTTGAATGTTGAGGTTGTTGTTGAATTTGTTGGTGTTTTCCATTGTTGAGGTTGCTGTTGAATTTGTTGGTGTTTTGCAATGTTGAGATTGTTGTTGAATTTACTGGTGTTATCAATGGTTTTTTTTGAATTTTCTTGTATTTTTCAAAGTTGAGCTTGCACTTGAATTTGTTGGTGTTTTGCAATGCTGAGGTTGTTGTTGAATTTACTGGTGTTATCAATGGTTTTTTTTTTGAACTTTTTTGTATTTTTAAAAGTTGAGGTTGCTGTTGAATTTGTTGGTGTTTTTCATTGTTGAGGTTGTTGTTGAATTTGTTGGTGTTTTTCAAAGTTGAGGTTGTTGTTGAATATGTTGGTGATTTTCAATATTGAGGTTGTTGAATTTGTTGGTGTTTTTCAAAGTTGACGTTTTTGAATTTGCTGGTGTTTTTCAATGTTGAGTTTGTTGAATTTGTTGGTGTTTTTCGAAGTTGAGGTTGTTGTTGAATTTGTTGGTGATTTTCAATATTGAGGTTGTTGTTGAATTTATTGGTGTTATCAATGGATTTTTTTGAACTTTTTTATATTTTTCAAAGTTGAGGTTGCGGTTGAATTTGTTGGTGTTTTTCAATGTCGAGGTTGTTGAATTTGTTGGTGTTTTTCAAAGTTGAGGTTGTTGTTGAATTTGTTGGTGTTTTTCATTGTTGAGGTTTTTGTTGAATTTGTTGGTGTTTTTGAATGTGGAGGTTGTTGTTGAATTTTTTGTTGTTTTTCATTTTTGAGGTTGTTGTTGAATTTGTTGGTGGTTTGCAATGTTGAGGTTGTTGTTGACTTTGTTGGTGATTTTCAATATTGAGGTTGTTGTCGAATGTATTGGTGTTATCAATGGTTTTTTATTAACTTTTTTTGTATTTTTCAAAATGAGGTTGTTGTTGAATATTTTGGTGTTTTTCATTGTTGAGTTTGTTGATGAATTTGTTGGTGTTTTTGAATGTTGAGGTTGTTGAATCTGTTGGTGTTTTTCAAAGTTGAGGTTTTTGTTGAATTTTTCGGTGTTTTTCATTGTTGAGATTTTTGTTGAATTTGTTGGTGTTTTTGAATGTTGAGGTTGTGGTTGAATTTGTTAGTGATTTCCAATATTGCGTTTGTTGAATTTGCTGGTGTTTGTCAATGTTGAGGTTGATGTTCTCGAATTTTTTGATGTTATTCATTGTTGAGGTTGTTGTTGAATTTGTTGGTGATTTTCAATATTGAGGTTGTTGTTGAATTTATTGGTGTTATCAATGTTAATTTTTAAACATTTTTTGTATTTTTCAAAGTTGAGGTAGCAGTTGTATTTGTTGCTGTTTTACAATGTTGAGGTTCTTGAATATGTTAGTGTTTTTCAAAGTTGAGGTTGTTGTTGAATTTGTTGGTCTTTTGCAATGTTGAGGTTGTTGTTGAATTTGTTGGTGATTTTCAATATTGAGTTTGTTGTTGAATTTATTGGTGCTATCAATGTTTCTTTTTGAACTTTTTGTATTTTTCAAAGTTGAGGTTGCATTTGAATTTGTTGGTGTTTTTCAATGTTGAGGTTGTTGAATTTGACGGTGCTTTTCAAAGTTGAGTTGTTGTTGCATTTTGTGGTGTTTTTCATTGTTGAGGTTTTTGTTGAATTTGTTGGTGTTCTTGAATGTTGAGGTTGTTGTTGAATTTGTTGGTGTTTTTCATTGTTGAGGTTGCTGTTGAATTTGTTGGTTATTTTGCAATGTTGAGGTTGTTGTTGAATTTACTGGTGTTATCATTGGTTTTTTTTGAATTTTCTTGTATTTTTCAATGTTGAGCTTGCATTTGAATTTGTTGGTGTTTTGCAATGTTGAGGTTGTTGTTTGAATTTATTGGTGTTATCAATGGTTTTTTTTGAACTTTTTTGTATTTTTAAAAGTTGAGGTTGCTGTTGAATTTGTTGGTGTTTTTCATTGTTGAGGTTGTTGTTGAATTTGTTGGTGTTTTGCAATGTTGAGTTTGTTGAATTTGTTGGTGTTTTTCAAAGTTGAGGTTGTTGTTGAATTTTGTGGTGTTTTACGTTGCTGAGGTTTTTGTTGAATTTGTTGGTGTTCTTGAATGTTGAGGTTGTTGTTGAATTTGTTGGTGTTTTCCATTGTTGAGGTTGCTGTTGAATTTGTTGGTGTTTTGCAATGTTGAGATTGTTGTTGAATTTACTGGTGTTATCAATGGTTTTTTTTGAATTTTCTTGTATTTTTCAAAGTTGAGCTTGCACTTGAATTTGTTGGTGTTTTGCAATGCTGAGGTTGTTGTTGAATTTACTGGTGTTATCAATGGTTTTTTTTTTGAACTTTTTTGTATTTTTAAAAGTTGAGGTTGCTGTTGAATTTGTTGGTGTTTTTCATTGTTGAGGTTGTTGTTGAATTTGTTGGTGTTTTGCAATGTTGAGGTTGTTGTTGACTTTGTTGGTGATTTTCAATATTGAGGTTGTTGTTGAATTTATTGGTGTTATCAACGTTTTTTTTTAACTTTTTTGTATTTTTCAAAGTTGAGGTTGTTGTTGAATTTGTTGGTGTTTTTCTATGTCGAGGATGTTGTATTTGTTGGTGTTTTTCAAATTTGAGGTTGTTGTTGAATTATTTGATGTTTTTCATTGTTGAGGTTTTTCTTGAATTTGTTCGTGTTTATGAATGTTGAGATTGTTGTTGAATTTGTTGGTGATTTTCAATATTGAGGTTGTAGTTGAATTTGTTGGTGTTTTTCAAAGTTGAGGTTGTTGTTGAATTTGTTGGTGATTTTCAATATTGAGGTTGTTGTTGAATTTATTGGTGTTATCAATGTTAATTTTTAAACATTTTTTGTATTTTTCAAAGTTGAGGTAGCAGTTGTATTTGTTGCTGTTTTACAATGTTGAGGTTCTTGAATATGTTAGTGTTTTTCAAAGTTGAGGTTGTTGTTAATTGTTTTGGTGTTTTTCATTGTTGAGGTTTTTGCTGAATTTGTTGGTCTTTTGCAATGTTGAGGTTGTTGTTGAATTTGTTGGTGATTTTCAATATTGAGTTTGTTGTTGAATTTATTGGTGTTATCAATGTTTCTTTTTGAACTTTTTGTATTTTTCAAAGTTGACGTTGCATTTGAATTTGTTGGTGTTTTTCAATGTTGAGGTTGTTGAATTTGACGGTGCTTTTCAAAGTTGAGGTTGTTGTTGCATTTTGTGGTGTTTTTCATTGTTGAGGTTTTTGTTGAATTTGTTGGTGTTCTTGAATGTTGAGGTTGTTGTTGAATTTGTTGGTGTTTTTCATTGTTGAGGTTGCTGTTGAATTTGCTGGTTATTTTGCAATGTTGAGGTTGTTGTTGAATTTACTGGTGTTGTCATTGGTTTTTTTTGAATTTTCTTGTATTTTTCAATGTTGAGCTTGCATTTGAATTTGTTGGTGTTTTGCAATGTTGAGGTTGTTGTTTGAATTTATTGGTGTTATCAATGGTTTTTTTTGAACTTTTTTGTATTTTTAAAAGTTGAGGTTGCTGTTGAATTTGTTGGTGTTTTTCATTGTTGAGGTTGTTGTTGAATTTGTTGGTGTTTTGCAATGTTGAGTTTGTTGAATTTGTTTGTGTTTTTCAAAGTTGAGGGTGTTGTTGAATTTTGTGGTGTTTTACATTGCTGATGTTTTTGTTGAATTTGTTGGTGTTCTTGAATGTTGAGGTTGTTGTTGAATTTGTTGGTGTTTTCCATTGTTGAGGTTGCTGTTGAATTTGTTGGTGTTTTGCAATGTTGAGATTGTTGTTGAATTTACAGGTGTTATCAATGGTTTTTTTTGAATTTTCTTGTATTTTTCAAAGTTGAGCTTGCACTTGAATTTGTTGGTGTTTTGCAATGCTGAGGTTGTTGTTGAATTTACTGGTGTTATCAATGGTTTTTTTTTGAACTTTTTTGTATTTTTAAAAGTTGAGGTTGCTGTTGAATTTGTTGGTGTTTTTCATTGTTGAGGTTGTTGTTGAATTTGTTGGTGTTTTTCAAAGTTGAGGTTGTTGTTGAATATGTTGGTGATTTTCAATATTGAGGTTGTTGAATTTGTTGGTGTTTTTCAAAGTTGACGTTTTTGAATTTGCTGGTGTTTTTCAATGTTGAGTTTGTTGAATTTGTTGGTGTTTTTCGAAGTTGAGGTTGTTGTTGAATTTGTTGGTGATTTTCAATATTGAGGTTGTTGTTGAATTTATTGGTGTTATCAATGGTTTTTTTTGAACTTTTTTATATTTTTCAAAGTTGAGGTTGCGGTTGAATTTGTTGGTGTTTTTCAATGTCGAGGTTGTTGAATTTGTTGGTGTTTTTCAAAGTTGAGGTTGTTGTTGAATTTGTTGGTGTTTTTCATTGTTGAGGTTTTTGTTGAATTTGTTGGTGTTTTTGAATGTGGAGGTTGTTGTTGAATTTTTTGTTGTTTTTCATTTTTGAGGTTGTTGTTGAATTTGTTGGTGGTTTGCAATGTTGAGGTTGTTGTTGACTTTGTTGGTGATTTTCAATATTGAGGTTGTTGTCGAATGTATTGGTGTTATCAATGGTTTTTTATTAACTTTTTTTGTATTTTTCAAAATGAGGTTGTTGTTGAATATTTTGGTGTTTTTCATTGTTGAGTTTGTTGATGAATTTGTTGGTGTTTTTGAATGTTGAGGTTGTTGAATCTGTTGGTGTTTTTCAAAGTTGAGGTTTTTGTTGAATTTTTCGGTGTTTTTCATTGTTGAGATTTTTGTTGAATTTGTTGGTGTTTTTGAATGTTGAGGTTGTGGTTGAATTTGTTAGTGATTTCCAATATTGCGTTTGTTGAATTTGCTGGTGTTTGTCAATGTTGAGGTTGATGTTCTCGAATTTTTTGATGTTATTCATTGTTGAGGTTGTTGTTGAATTTGTTGGTGATTTTCAATATTGAGGTTGTTGTTGAATTTATTGGTGTTATCAATGTTAATTTTTAAACATTATTTGTATTTTTCAAAGTTGAGGTAGCAGTTGTATTTGTTGCTGTTTTACAATGTTGAGGTTCTTGAATATGTTAGTGTTTTTCAAAGTTGAGGTTGTTGTTGAATTTGTTGGTCTTTTGCAATGTTGAGGTTGTTGTTGAATTTGTTGGTGATTTTCAATATTGAGTTTGTTGTTGAATTTATTGGTGCTATCAATGTTTCATTTTGAACTTTTTGTATTTTTCAAAGTTGAGGTTGCATTTGAATTTGTTGGTGTTTTTCAATGTTGAGGTTGTTGAATTTGACGGTGCTTTTCAAAGTTGAGGTTGTTGTTGCATTTTGTGGTGTTTTTCATTGTTGAGGTTTTTGTTGAATTTGTTGGTGTTCTTGAATGTTGAGGTTGTTGTTGAATTTGTTGGTGTTTTTCATTGTTGAGGTTGCTGTTGAATTTGTTGGTTATTTTGCAACGTTGAGGTTGTTGTTGAATTTACTGGTGTTGTCATTGGTTTTTTTTGAATTTTCTTGTATTTTTCAATGTTGAGCTTGCATTTGAATTTGTTGGTGTTTTGCAATGTTGAGGTTGTTGTTTGAATTTATTGGTGTTATCAATGGTTTTTTTTGAACTTTTTTGTATTTTTAAAAGTTGAGGTTGCTGTTGAATTTGTTGGTGTTTTTCATTGTTGAGGTTGTTGTTGAATTTGTTGGTGTTTTGCAATGTTGAGTTTGTTGAATTTGTTGGTGTTTTTCAAAGTTGAGGTTGTTGTTGAATTTTGTGGTGTTTTACATTGCTGAGGTTTTTGTTGAATTTGTTGGTGTTCTTGAATGTTGAGGTTGTTGTTGAATTTGTTGGTGTTTTCCATTGTTGAGGTTGCTGTTGAATTTGTTGGTGTTTTGCAATGTTGAGATTGTTGTTGAATTTACAGGTGTTATCAGTGGTTTTTTTTGAATTTTCTTGTATTTTTCAAAGTTGAGCTTGCACTTGAATTTGTTGGTGTTTTGCAATGCTGAGGTTGTTGTTGAATTTACTGGTGTTATCAATGGTTTTTTTTTTGAACTTTTTTGTATTTTTAAAAGTTGAGGTTGCTGTTGAATTTGTTGGTGTTTTTCATTGTTGAGGTTGTTGTTGAATTTGTTGGTGTTTTGCAATGTTGAGGTTGTTGTTGACTTTGTTGGTGATTTTCAATATTGAGGTTGTTGTTGAATTTATTGGTGTTATCAACGTTTTTTTTTAACTTTTCTGTATTTTTCAAAGTTGAGGTTGTTGTTGAATTTGTTGGTGTTTTTCTATGTCGAGGATGTTGTATTTGTTGGTGTTTTTCAAATTTGAGGTTGTTGTTGAATTATTTGATGTTTTTCATTGTTGAGGTTTTTCTTGAATTTGTTCATGTTTTTGAATGTTGAGATTGTTGTTGAATTTGTTGGTGATTTTCAATATTGAGGTTGTAGTTGAATTTGTTGGTGTTTTTCAATGTTGATGTTGTTGAATTTGTTGGTGTTTTTCAAAGTTGAGGTTTTTGTTGAATTTTGTGGTATTTTTCATTGTTGAGGTTTTTGTTGAATTATTTGGTGTTTTTGAATTTTGAGGTGGTTGTTGAATTTTTTGATGTTTTTCAAAGTTGAAGTTGTTGTTGAATTTGCAGGTATTTTTCAATGTTGAGGTTGTTGTTTAATTTGTTGGTGTTTTTCAATGTTGAGTTTGTTGTTGAATGTTTGGTGTTTTTCATTGTTGAGGTTGTTGTTGAAATTGTTGGAGTTTTTCAATTTTGAAGTTGTTGTTGAATTTGTTGGTGTTCTTGAAAGTTGAGGCTGTTGTTGAATTTGTTAGTGTTTTTCAATGTTGGGGTTGTTGTTCAATTTTTTGGTGTTTTTCAATAAGGAGGTTCTTGAATTTATTGGTGTTTTTCGATGGTGAGGTAGCTGTTTAAATTGTTCGTTATTTTCAATATTGAGGTTGTTGTTCAATATGTGGATGATTTTCAATATTGATTTTGAAGTTGAATTTGTTGGTGTTTTTCAAAGTGGAGGTTGTTGTAGAATTTGTTGGTGATTTTCAATGTTAAGGTTGTCAATTTGTTGCCGTTTTTCAAAGTTGTGATTGTTATTGAATATTTTGGTGTTTTTAAATGTTGAGGTTGTTGTTGAATTTGTAGGCGATTTTCAATATTGAGGTTGTTGTTGAATTTTTTGTTGTTATCAATGTTTTTTTTTAATCTTTTTGTATTTTTCAAAGTTGAGGTTGTAGTTGAATTTGATGGTGTGTTTCAATGTTGAGGTTGTTGAATTTGTTGGGGTTTTTCAATGTTGAGATTGTTGTTGAATTTTTTGGTGTTTTCAATGTTAATTTTTAAACTGTTTTGTATTTTTCAAAGTTGAGGTAGCAGTTGAATTTGTTGGTGTTTTTCAATGTTGAGACTGTTAAATTTGTTAGTGTTCTTCAAAGTTGAGGTTGTTGTTGAATTTTTTTGTGTTTTTCATTGTTGAGGTTTTGTTCAATTTGTTGGTGATTTTCAGTATTGAGGTTGTTGTTGAATTTATTGGTGTTATCAATGTTAATTTTTAAACTTTTTTGTATTTTTCAAAGTTGAGGTAGCAGTTGAATTTGTTGCTGTTTTTCAATGTTGAGGTTCTTGAATATGTTAGTGTTTTTCAAAGTTGAGGTTGTTGTTAATTGTTTTGGTGTTTTCCATTGTTGAGGTTTTTTTTGAATTTGTTGGTCTTTTGCAATATTTAGGTTGTTGTTGAATTTGTTGGTGATTTTCAATATTGAGTTTGTTGTTGAATTTATTGGTGTTATCAATGCTTTTTTTTGAACTTTTTGTATTTTTCAAAGTTGTGGTTGCATTTGAATTTGTTGGTGTTTTTCAATGTTGAGGTTGTTGAATTTGATGGTGTTTTTCAAAGTTGAGGTTGTTGTTGAATTTTGTGGTGTTTTTCATTGTTGAGATTTTTGTTGAATTTGTTGGTGTTCTTGAATGTTGAGGTTGTTGTTGAATTTGTTGGTGTTTTCCATTGTTGAGGTTGCTGTTGAATTTGTTGGTGTTTTGCAATGTTGAGATTGTTGTTGAATTTACTGGTGTTATCAATGGTTTTTTTTGAATTTTCTTGTATTTTTCAAAGTTGAGCTTGCACTTGAATTTGTTGGTGTTTTGCAATGCTGAGGTTGTTGTTGAATTTGTTGGTGTTTTTCTATGTCGAGGTTGTTGTATTTGTTGGTGTTTTTCAAATTTGAGGTTGTTGTTGAATTATTTGATGTTTTTCATTGTTGAGGTTTTTCTTGAATTTGTTCGTGTTTTTGAATGTTGAGATTGTTGTTGAATTTGTTGGTGATTTTCAATATTGAGGTTGTAGTTGAATTTGTTGGTGTTTTTCAATGTTGATGTTGTTGAATTTGTTGGTGTTTTTCAAAGTTGAGGTTTTTGTTGAATTTTGTGGTATTTTTCATTGTTGAGGTTTTTGTTGAATTATTTGGTGTTTTTGAATTTTGAGGTGGTTGTTGAATTTTTTGATGTTTTTCAAAGTTGAAGTTGTTGTTGAATTTGCAGGTATTTTTCAATGTTGAGGTTGTTGTTTAATTTGTTGGTGTTTTTCAATGTTGAGTTTGTTATTGAATGTTTGGTGTTTTTCATTGTTGAGGTTGTTGTTGAAATTGTTGGAGTTTTTCAATTTTGAAGTTGTTGTTGAATTTGTTGGTGTTCTTGAAAGTTGAGGCTGTTGTTGAATTTGTTAGTGTTTTTCAATGTTGGGGTTGTTGTTGCATTTTTTGGTGTTTTTCAATAAGGAGGTTCTTGAATTTATTGGTGTTTTTCGATGGTGAGGTAGCTGTTTAAATTGTTCGTTATTTTCAATATTGAGGTTGTTGCTCAATTTGTGGATGATTTTCAATATTGATTTTGAAGTTGAATTTGTTGGTGTTTTTCAAAGTGGAGGTTGTTGTAGAATTTGTTGGTGATTTTCAATGTTAAGGTTGTCAATTTGTTGCCGTTTTTCAAAGTTGTGATTGTTATTGAATATTTTGGTGTTTTTAAATGTTGAGGTTGTTGCTGAATTTGTAGGCGATTTTCAATATTGAGGTTGTTGTTGAATTTTTTGGTGTTATCAATGTTTTTTTTTAATCTTTTTGTATTTTTCAAAGTTGAGGTTGTAGTTGAATTTGATTCTGTTTTTCAATGCTGAGGTTGTTGAATTTGTTGGGGTTTTTCAAATTTGATGTTGTTGAGTTTTATGGTGTTTCTCATTGTTGAGGTTATTGTTGAATTTGTTGGTGTTTTTGAATGTTGAGGTTGTTGTTGAATTTTTTGATGTTTTTCATTGTTGAGGTTGTTGTTGAATTTCCTCATGATTTTCAATGTTGAGGTTGTTGTTGAATTTGTTGGTGATTTTCAATGCTCAGGTTGTTGTTGAATTTGTTGGTGTTTTTGAATGTTGAGGTTGTTGTTGAATTTTTTGATGTTTTTCATTGTTGAGGTTGTTGTTGAATTTCCTCATGTTTTTCAATGTTGAGGTTGTTGTCGAATTTGTTGGTGATTTTCAATGCTCAGGTTGTTGTTGAAATTGTTGGAGTTTTTCAATGTTGAGGTTGTTGTTGAAATTTTTGGTGTTTTTCATTGTTGAGATTGTTGTTGAATTTGTTGGAGCTTTTCAATGTTGAGTTTGTTTTTGAATTTGTTGGTGTTTTTCATTGTTGAGTTTGTTGTTGAATTTCCAGGTGTTTTTCAATGATGAGGTTATTGAATTTATTGGTGTTTTTCGATTTTGAGGTAGTTGTTGAAATTGTTGCTTATTTTCAATATTGAGGTTGTTGTTCAATTTGTTGGTGATTTTGAATATTGAGTATGTTGTGGAATTTGTTGGTGTTTTTCAACGTTGAGATTGTTTTTGAATTTGTTGGTGTTTTACAAAGTGGAGGTTGTTGTTGAATTTGTTGGTGATTTTCAATGTTGTGGTTATTGTTGAATTTGTTGGTGATTTTCAATATTGAGGTTGTTATTGAATTTATTGGTGTTATCAATGTTTTTTTGAATCTTTTTGTATTTTTCAAAGTTCAGGCTGTTATTGAATTTGTTGGTGTTTTTGAATATTGTGGTTGTTGTTGAATTTGTTGGTTGTTTTCAATGTTGAGGTTCTTGAATTTGTTGGTGTTTTTCAAACTTGAGGTTTTTGTTGAATATTTTGGTGTTTTTCAATATTAAGGTTGTTGAATTTGTTGGTGTTTTTCAAAGTTGAGGTTGTTGTTGAATTTGTTGGTGATTTTCAACATTGAGGTTCTTGAATTTGTTGGTGTTTTTCAAACTTGAGGTTTTTGTTGAATATTTTGGTGTTTTTCATTGTTGAGTTTGTTGATGAATTTGTTGGTGTTTTTGAATGTTGAGGTTGTTGAATCTGTTGGTGTTTTTCAAAGTTGAGGTTTTTGTTGAATTTTTCGGTGTTTTTCATTGTTGAGATTTTTGTTGAATTTGTTGGTGTTTTTGAATGTTGAGGTTGTGGTTGAATTTGTTAGTGATTTCCAATATTGCGTTTGTTGAATTTGCTGGTGTTTGTCAATGTTGAGGTTGATGTTCTCGAATTTTTTGAAGTTATTCATTGTTGAGGTTGTTGTTGAATTTGTTGGTGATTTTCAATATTGAGATTGTTGTTGAATTTATTGCTGTTTTACAATTTTGAGATTGTTGTTCAATTTGATGGTGTTTTTCAAAGTTGATGTTGTTGTTGAATTTTTTGGTGTTTTTAATTGTTAATGTTTTTGTTCCATTTGTTGGTGTTTTTGAATGTTGACGTTGATGTTCAATTTTTTGTTGTTTTTCATTGTTGAGGTTCTTGTTGAATTTGTTGGTGTTTTGCAATGTTGAGGTTGCAGTTGAATTTGTTGGTGTTTTTCAAAGTTGAGGTTGTTGTTGAATATTTTGGTGATTTTCAATGTTGGGTTGTTGTTGAATTTTTTGGTGTTTTTCATTGTTGAGGTTTTTGTTTTTGAATTTTTTGATGTTTTTCATTGTTGAGGTTGTTGAATTTGTTGTTGTTTTTGAATGTTGAGGTTGTTGTTGAATTTGTTGGTGTTTTTCAATGTTGAGGTTGTTGAATTTGTTGTTGTTTTTGAATGTTGAGGTTGTTGTTGAATTTTTTTACGTTTTTCATTGTTCAGGTTTTTGTTGAATTTGAAGATGATTTTCAACGTTGAGGTTGTTGTTGAAATTGTTGGTGTTTTCATTGTTGAGTTTGTTGTTGTTGAATTTTTTGATGTTTTTCATTGCTGAGGTTGTTGTTGAATTTGTTGAAGTTTTTCAATGTTGAGGTTGTTGTTGAATTTTTTGGTGTCTTTCATTGTTGAGGTTGTTGTTGTTGAAGTTTTTGATATATTTCATTACTGAGGTTGTTGTTGAATCTGTTGGTGATTTTCAATGTTGAGTTTGTTGTTGAATTTGTTGGTGTTTTGCAATGTTGAGGTTGTTGTTGAATTTGTTGTTGATTTTCAATATTGAGTTTGTTGTTGAATTTATTGGTGTTATCAATGGTTATTTTTTTATCTTTTTTTTTCAAAGTTGAAGTTGCAGTTCATTTTGTTGGTCTTTTTCAATGATCAGGTTGTTGAATTTGTTGGTGTTTTTCAATGTTGAGGTTGTTGTTGAATTTTTTGGTGTTTTTCATTGTTGAGGTCGTTGTTGTTCAAATTTTTGATGTTTTTCATTGTTGAGATTGTTGATGAATGTGTTGGTGATTTTCAATATTGAGATTGTTGTTGAATTTATTGCTGTTTTGCAATCTTGAGATTGTTGTTCAATTTGATGGTTTTTTTCAAAGTTGATTTTGTTGTTGAATTTTTTGGTGTTTTTAATTGTTAATGTTTTTGTTCCATTTGTTGGTGTTTTTGAATGTTGACGTTGATGTTCAATTTCTTGTTGGTTTTCATTGTTGAGGTTCTTGTTGAATTTGTTGGTGTTTTGCAATGTTGAGGTTGTTGTTGAATTTATTGGTGTTATCAATGGTTTTTTTGGAAATTTTTTCTATTTTTCAAAGTTGAGGTTGCAGTTGAATTTGTTGGTGTTTTTCAAAGTTGAGGTTGTTGTTGATTTTGTCGGTGTTTTTCATTGTTGAGGTTTTTGTTGAATTTGTTAGTGTTTATGAATCTTGATGTTGTTGTTGAATTTTTTCATGTTTTTCATTGTTGAGCTTGTTGTTGAATTTGTTGCTCTTTGTCAATGTTGAGGTTCTTGAATTTGTTGGTGTTTTTCAAAGTTGAGGTTGTTGTCGAATTTGTTGGTGATATTCAATATTGAGGTAGTTGTTGAAATTGTTGGTGATTTGCAATATTGAGGTTGTTGTTGAATTTATTGATGTTATCAATTGTTTTTTTTTTAAATTTATTTGTATTTTTCAAAGTTGAGTTTGTTGTTGTTTTTTTTGGTGTTTATCATAGTT
The DNA here is from genome assembly GCF_964194155.1 of Cetorhinus maximus. NCBI lineage: Eukaryota > Metazoa > Chordata > Chondrichthyes > Lamniformes > Cetorhinidae > Cetorhinus > Cetorhinus maximus. Next base: position 41,149 of record NW_027598212.1, read on the forward strand.
GAGGTTTTTGTTGAATTGGTTGTTGTTTTTGAATGTTGAGGTTGTTGTTGAATTTTTTGATGTTTTTCATTGTTGAGGTTGTTGCTGAATTTGTTGGTGATTTTCAATGTTGAGTTAGTTGTTAAATTTTTTGGTGTTTTTCACTGTTGAGGTTGTTGTTGAAATTGTTGGAGTTTTTCAGTGTCGAGGATGTTGTTGAATCTTTTGGTGTTTTTCATTGTTGAGGTCGTTGTTGTTGAATTTTTTGATGTTTTTCATTGTTGAGGTTTTTGTTGAATTTAATGATGATTTTCAATGTTGAGGTTGTTGTTGAATTTGTTGGTGTTTTTCATTGTTGAGGTGGTTGTTGAATTTTTTGCTGTTTTTCATTGCTGAGGTTGTTGTTGAATTTGTTTGTGATTTTCCATATTGAGGTTGTTGTTGAATTTATTGGTGTTATCAATGGTTTTTTTTGAACTTTTTTGTATTTTTCAAAGTTCAGGTTGCACTTGAATTTGTTGGTGTTTTTGAATGTTGAGGTTGTTGTTGAATTTTTTGGTCTTTTTCATTGTTGAGGTTTTTGTTGAATTTGTTGTTTTTGAATGTTCAGGTTGTTGTTGAATTTTTTGATGTTTTTCATTGTTGAGGTTGTTGCTGAATTTGTTGGTGATTTTCAATGTTGAGTTAGTTGTTGAATTTTTTGGTGTTTTTCGTTGTTGAGGTTGTTGTTGAAATTGTTGGAGTTTTTCAATGTTGAGGTTGTTGTTGAATTTTTTAGTGTTGTTCATTGTTGAGGTCGTTGTTGTTCAAATTTTTGATGTTTTTCATTGTTGAGATTGTTGATGAATGTGTTGGTGATTTTCAATATTGAGATTGTTGTTGAATTTATTGCTGTTTTGCAATGTTGAGATTGTTGTTCAATTTGATGGTGTTTTTCAAAGTTGATTTTGTTGTTGAATTTTTTGGTGTTTTTAATTGTTAATGTTTTTGTTCCATTTGTTGGTGTTTTTGAATGTTGACGTTGATGTTCAATTTCTTGTTGGTTTTCATTGTTGAGGTTCTTGTTGAATTTGTTGGTGTTTTGCAATGTTGAGGTTGTTGTTGAATTTATTGGTGTTATCAATGGTTTTTTTGGAAATTTTTTCTATTTTTCAAAGTTGAGGTTGCAGTTGAATTTGTTGGTGTTTTTCAAAGTTGAGGTTGTTGTTGATTTTGTCGGTGTTTTTCATTGTTGAGGTTTTTGTTGAATTTGTTAGTGTTTATGAATCTTGATGTTGTTGTTGAATTTTTTCATGTTTTTCATTGTTGAGCTTGTTGTTGAATTTGTTGCTCTTTGTCAATGTTGAGGTTCTTGAATTTGTTGGTGTTTTTCAAAGTTGAGGTTGTTGTCGAATTTGTTGGTGATATTCAATATTGAGGTAGTTGTTGAAATTGTTGGTGATTTGCAATATTGAGGTTGTTGTTGAATTTATTGATGTTATCAATTGTTTTTTTTTTAAATTTATTTGTATTTTTCAAAGTTGAGTTTGTTGTTGTTTTTTTTGGTGTTTATCATTGTTGAGGTTTTTGTTGAATTGGTTGTTGTTTTTGAATGTTGAGGTTGTTGTTGAATTTTTTGATGTTTTTCATTGTTGAGGTTGTTGCTGAATTTGTTGGTGATTTTCAATGTTGAGTTAGTTGTTAAATTTTTTGGTGTTTTTCACTGTTGAGGTTGTTGTTGAAATTGTTGGAGTTTTTCAGTGTCGAGGATGTTGTTGAATCTTTTGGTGTTTTTCATTGTTGAGGTCGTTGTTGTTGAATTTTTTGATGTTTTTCATTGTTGAGGTTTTTGTTGAATTTAATGATGATTTTCAATGTTGAGGTTGTTGTTGAATTTGTTGGTGTTTTTCATTGTTGAGGTGGTTGTTGAATTTTTTGCTGTTTTTCATTGCTGAGGTTGTTGTTGAATTTGTTTGTGATTTTCCATATTGAGGTTGTTGTTGAATTTATTGGTGTTATCAATGGTTTTTTTTGAACTTTTTTGTATTTTTCAAAGTTCAGGTTGCACTTGAATTTGTTGGTGTTTTTGAATGTTGAGGTTGTTGTTGAATTTTTTGGTCTTTTTCATTGTTGAGGTTTTTGTTGAATTTGTTGTTTTTGAATGTTCAGGTTGTTGTTGAATTTTTTGATGTTTTTCATTGTTGAGGTTGTTGCTGAATTTGTTGGTGATTTTCAATGTTGAGTTAGTTGTTGAATTTTTTGGTGTTTTTCGTTGTTGAGGTTGTTGTTGAAATTGTTGGAGTTTTTCAATGTTGAGGTTGTTGTTGAATTTTTTAGTGTTGTTCATTGTTGAGGTCGTTGTTGTTCAAATTTTTGATGTTTTTCATTGTTGAGATTGTTGATGAATGTGTTGGTGATTTTCAATATTGAGATTGTTGTTGAATTTATTGCTGTTTTGCAATGTTGAGATTGTTGTTCAATTTGATGGTGTTTTTCAAAGTTGATTTTGTTGTTGAATTTTTTGGTGTTTTTAATTGTTAATGTTTTTGTTCCATTTGTTGGTGTTTTTGAATGTTGACGTTGATGTTCAATTTCTTGTTGTTTTTCATTGTTGAGGTTCTTGTTGAATTTGTTGGTGTTTTGCAATGTTGAGGTTGCAGTTGAATTTGTTGGTGTTTTTCAAAGTTGAGGTTGTTGTTGAATATTTTGGTGATTTTCAATGTTGGGTTGTTGTTGAATTTTTTGGTGTTTTTCATTGTTGAGGTTTTTGTTTTTGAATTTTTTGATTTTTTTCATTGTTGAGGTTGTTGAATTTGTTGTTGTTTTTGAATGTTGAGGTTGTTGTTGAATTTGTTGGTGTTTTTCAATGTTGAGGTTGTTGAATTTGTTGTTGTTTTTGAATGTTGAGGTTGTTGTTGAATTTTTTTACGTTTTTCATTGTTCAGGTTTTTGTTGAATTTGAAGATGATTTTCAACGTTGAGGTTGTTGTTGAAATTGTTGGAGTTTTCATTGTTGAGTTTGTTGTTGTTGAATTTTTTGATGTTTTTCATTGCTGAGGTTGTTGTTGAATTTGTTGAAGTTTTTCAATGTTGAGGTTGTTGTTGAATTTTTTGGTGTCTTTCATTGTTGAGGTTGTTGTTGTTGAAGTTTTTGATATATTTCATTACTGAGGTTGTTGTTGAATCTGTTGGTGATTTTCAATGTTGAGTTTGTTGTTGAATTTGTTGGTGTTTTGCAATGTTGAGGTTGTTGTTGAATTTGTTGTTGATTTTCAATATTGAGTTTGTTGTTGAATTTATTGGTGTTATCAATGGTTATTTTTTTATCTTTTTTTTTCAAAGTTGAAGTTGCAGTTCATTTTGTTGGTCTTTTTCAATGATCAGGTTGTTGAATTTGTTGGTGTTTTTCAATGTTGAGGTTGTTGTTGAATTTTTTGGTGTTTTTCATTGTTGAGGTCGTTGTTGTTCAAATTTTTGATGTTTTTCATTGTTGAGATTGTTGATGAATGTGTTGGTGATTTTCAATATTGAGATTGTTGTTGAATTTATTGCTGTTTTGCAATCTTGAGATTGTTGTTCAATTTGATGGTGTTTTTCAAAGTTGAGGTTGTTGTCGAATTTGTTGGTGATATTCAATATTGAGGTAGTTGTTGAAATTGTTGGTGATTTGCAATATTGAGGTTGTTGTTGAATTTATTGATGTTATCAATTGTTTTTTTTTTAAATTTATTTGTATTTTTCAAAGTTGAGTTTGTTGTTGTTTTTTTTGGTGTTTATCATTGTTGAGGTTTTTGTTGAATTGGTTGTTGTTTTTGAATGTTGAGGTTGTTGTTGAATTTTTTGATGTTTTTCATTGTTGAGGTTGTTGCTGAATTTGTTGGTGATTTTCAATGTTGAGTTAGTTGTTAAATTTTTTGGTGTTTTTCACTGTTGAGGTTGTTGTTGAAATTGTTGGAGTTTTTCAGTGTTGAGGATGTTGTTGAATCTTATGGTGTTTTTCATTGTTGAGGTCGTTGTTGTTGAATTTTTTGATGTTTTTCATTGTTGAGGTTTTTGTTGAATTTAATGATGATTTTCAATGTTGAGGTTGTTGTTGAATTTGTTGGTGTTTTTCATTGTTGAGGTGGTTGTTGAATTTTTTGCTGTTTTTCATTGCTGAGGTTGTTGTTGAATTTGTTTGTGATTTTCCATATTGAGGTTGTTGTTGAATTTATTGGTGTTATCAATGGTTTTTTTTGAACTTTTTTGTATTTTTCAAAGTTCAGGTTGCACTTGAATTTGTTGGTGTTTTTGAATGTTGAGGTTGTTGTTGAATTTTTTGGTCTTTTTAATTGTTGAGGTTTTTGTTGAATTTGTTGTTTTTGAATGTTCAGGTTGTTGTTGAATTCTTTGATGTTTTTCATTGTTGAGGTTGTTGCTGAATTTGTTGGTGATTTTCAATGTTGAGTTAGTTGTTGAATTTTTTGGTGTTTTTCGTTGTTGAGGTTGTTGATGAATTTATTGCTGTTTTGCAATGTTGAGGTCGTTGTTGTTCAATTTGATGGTGTTTTTCAAAGTTGATTTTGTTGTTGAATTTTTTGGTGTTTTTAATTGTTAATGTTTTTGTTCCATTTGTTGGTGTTTTTGAATGTTGACGTTGATGTTCAATTTCTTGTTGTTTTTCATTGTTGAGGTTCTTGTTGAATTTGTTGGTGTTTTGCAATGTTGAGGTTGCAGTTGAATTTGTTGGTGTTTTTCAAAGTTGAGGTTGTTGTTGAATATTTTGGTGATTTTCAATGTTGTGTTGTTGTTGAATTTTTTGGTGTTTTTCATTGTTGAGGTTTTTGTTTTTGAATTTTTTGATGTTTTTCATTGTTGAGGTTGTTGAATTTGTTGTTGTTTTTGAATGTTGAGGTTGTTGTTGAATTTGTTGGTGTTTTTCAATGTTGAGGTTGTTGAATTTGTTGTTGTTTTTGAATGTTGAGGTTGTTGTTGAATTTTTTTACGTTTTTCATTGTTCAGGTTTTTGTTGAATTTGAAGATGATTTTCAACGTTGAGGTTGTTGTTGAAATTGTTGGAGTTTTCATTGTTGAGTTTGTTGTTGTTGAATTTTTTGATGTTTTTCATTGCTGAGGTTGTTGTTGAATTTGTTGAAGTTTTTCAATGTTGAGGTTGTTGTTGAATTTTTTGGTGTCTTTCATTGTTGAGGTTGTTGTTGTTGAAGTTTTTGATATATTTCATTACTGAGGTTGTTGTTGAATCTGTTGGTGATTTTCAATGTTGAGTTTGTTGTTGAATTTGTTGGTGTTTTGCAATGTTGAGGTTGTTGTTGAATTTGTTGTTGATTTTCAATATTGAGTTTGTTGTTGAATTTATTGGTGTTATCAATGGTTATTTTTTTATCTTTTTTTTTCAAAGTTGAAGTTGCAGTTCATTTTGTTGGTCTTTTTCAATGATCAGGTTGTTGAATTTGTTGGTGTTTTTCAATGTTGAGGTTGTTGTTGAATTTTTTGGTGTTTTTCATTGTTGAGGTCGTTGTTGTTCAAATTTTTGATGTTTTTCATTGTTGAGATTGTTGATGAATGTGTTGGTGATTTTCAATATTGAGATTGTTGTTGAATTTATTGCTGTTTTGCAATCTTGAGATTGTTGTTCAATTTGATGGTGTTTTTCAAAGTTGATTTTGTTGTTGAATTTTTTGGTGTTTTTAATTGTTCATGTTTTTGTTCCATTTGTTGGTGTTTTTGAATGTTGACGTTGATGTTCAATTTCTTGTTGGTTTTCATTGTTGAGGTTCTTGTTGAATTTGTTGGTGTTTTGCAATGTTGAGGTTGTTGTTGTGTTTATTGGTGTTATCAATGGTTTTTTTGGAAATTTTTTCTATTTTTCAAAGTTGAGGTTGCAGTTGAATTTGTTGGTGTTTTTCAAAGTTGAGGTTGTTGTTGAATATTTTGGTGATTTTCAATGTTGGGTTGTTGTTGAATTTTTTGGTGTTTTTCATTGTTGAGGTTTTTGTTTCTGAATTTTTTGATGTTTTTCATTGTTGAGGTTGTTGAATTTGTTGTTGTTTTTGAATGTTGAGGTTGTTGTTGAATTTGTTGGTGTTTTTCAATGTTGAGGTTGTTGAATTTGTTGTTGTTTTTGAATGTTGAGGTTGTTGTTGAATTTTTTTGCATTTTTCATTGTTCAGGTTTTTGTTGAATTGGAAGATGATTTTCAACGTTGAGGTTGTTATTGAAATTGTTGGTGTTTTCATTGTTGAGTTTGTTGTTGTTGAATTTTTTGATGTTTTTCATTGCTGAGGTTGTTGTTGAATTTGTTGAAGTTTTTCAATGTTGAGGTTGTTGTTGAATTTTTTGATGGTTTTCATTGTTGAGGATGTTGATGAATTTGTTGGTGATTTTCAATATTGAAGCTGTTGTTGAATTTATTGATGTTAACAATGTTTTTTAAAAAAACTTTTTTGTGTTTTTCAAGTTTGAGGATGCAGTTGAATTTGTTGGTGTTTTTCAATGTTGAGCTTGTTGTTGAAATTGTTGTTCTTCAAATTTGTGGTTGTTGTTCTATTTTTTGGTGTTTTTCATTGTTGAGGTTTATGTTGAATTTGATGGTGGTTTGGAATGTTAAGGGTGTTGTTGAATTTTTTGATGTTTTTCATTGTTGAGGTTTTTGTTGAATTTGATGATGATTTTCAATGTTGAGGTTGTTGTAGAATTTCCTGGTATTTTTCATTGTTGAGTTTGTTGATGAATTTTTTGATGTTTTTTATTGCTGAGGTTGTTGTTGAATTTGTTGGTGATTTTCAATAATGAGTTTGTTGTTGAATTTGTTGTTGTTTTGCAATGATGAGGGTTATGTTGAACTTTTTGGTGTTTTTCATTGTTGAGGTTTATGTTGAATTTGATGGTGGTTTGGAATGTTCAGGTTGTTGTTGAATTTTTTGATGTTTTTCATTGTTGAGGTTTTTGTTGAATTTAATGATGATTTTCAATGTTGAGGTTGTTGTTGAATTTGTTGGTGTTTTTCATTGTTGAGGTGGTTGTTGAATTTTTTGCTGTTTTTCATTGCTGAGGTTGTTGTTGAATTTGTTTGTGATTTTCCATATTGAGGTTGTTGTTGAATTTATTGATGTTATCAATGGTTTTTTTTGAACTTTTTTGTATTTTTCAAAGTTCAGGTTGCACTTGAATTTGTTGGTGTTTTTGAATGTTGAGGTTGTTGTTGAATATTTGGTCTTACTCATTGTTGAGGTTTTTGTTGAATTTGTTGTTGTTTTTGAATGTTCAGGTTGTTGTTGAATTTTTTGATGTTTTTCATTGTTGAGGTTTTTGCTGAATTTGTTGGTGATTTTCAATGTTGAGTTAGTTGTTGAATGTTTTGGTGTTTTTCGTTGTTGAGGTTGTTGTTGAAATTGTTGGAGTTTTTCAATGTTGAGGTTGTTGTTGAATTTTTTGGTGTTTTTCATTGTTGAGGTCGTTGTTGTTCAAATTTTTGATGTTTTTCATTGTTGAGATTGTTGATGAATGTGTTGGTGATTTTCAATATTGAGATTGTTGTTGAATTTATTGCTGTTTTGCAATCTTGAGATTGTTGTTCAATTTGATGGTGTTTTTCAAAGTTGATTTTGTTGTTGAATTTTTTGGTGTTTTTAATTGTTCATGTTTTTGTTCCATTTGTTGGTGTTTTTGAATGTTGACGTTGATGTTCAATTTCTTGTTGGTTTTCATTGTTGAGGTTCTTGTTGAATTTGTTGGTGTTTTGCAATGTTGAGGTTGTTGTTGAATTTATTGGTGTTATCAATGGTTTTTTTGGAAATTTTTTCTATTTTTCAAAGTTGAGGTTGCAGTTGAATTTGTTGGTGTTTTTCAAAGTTGAGGTTGTTGTTGATTTTGTCGGTGTTTTTCATTGTTGAGGTTTTTGTTGAATTTGTTAGTGTTTATGAATCTTGATGTTGTTGTTGAATTTTTTCATGTTTTTCATTGTTGAGCTTGTTGTTGAATTTGTTGCTCTTTGTCAATGTTGAGGTTCTTGAATTTGTTGGTGTTTTTCAAAGTTGAGGTTGTTGTCGAATTTGTTGGTGATATTCAATATTGAGGTAGTTGTTGAAATTGTTGGTGATTTGCAATATTGAGGTTGTTGTTGAATTTATTGATGTTATCAATTGTTTTTTTTTTAAATTTATTTGTATTTTTCAAAGTTGAGTTTGTTGTTGTTTTTTTTGGTGTTTATCATTGTTGAGGTTTTTGTTGAATTGGTTGTTGTTTTTGAATGTTGAGGTTGTTGTTGAATTTTTTGATGTTTTTCATTGTTGAGGTTGTTGCTGAATTTGTTGGTGATTTTCGATGTTGAGTTAGTTGTTAAATTTTTTGGTGTTTTTCACTGTTGAGGTTGTTGTTGAAATTGTTGGAGTTTTTCAGTGTCGAGGATGTTGTTGAATCTTTTGGTGTTTTTCATTGTTGAGGTCGTTGTTGTTGAATTTTTTGATGTTTTTCATTGTTGAGGTTTTTGTTGAATTTAATGATGATTTTCAATGTTGAGGTTGTTGTTGAATTTGTTGGTGTTTTTCATTGTTGAGGTGGTTGTTGAATTTTTTGCTGTTTTTCATTGCTGAGGTTGTTGTTGAATTTGTTTGTAATTTTCCATATTGAGGTTGTTGTTGAATTTATTGATGTTATCAATGGTTTTTTTTGAACTTTTTTGTATTTTTCAAAGTTCAGGTTGCACTTGAATTTGTTGGTGTTTTTGAATGTTGAGGTTGTTGTTGAATTTTTTGGTCTTTTTCATTGTTGAGGTTTTTGTTGAATTTGTTGTTGTTTTTGATTGTTCAGGTTGTTGTTGAAGTTTTTGATGTTTTTCATTGTTGAGGTTGCTGCTGAATTTGTTGGTGATTTTCAATGTTGAGTTAGTTGTTGAATTTTTTGGTGTTTTTCGTTGTTGAGGTTGTTGTTGAAATTGTTGGAGTTTTTCAATGTTGAGGTTGTTGTTGAATTTTTTGGTGTTTTTCATTGTTGAGGTCGTTGTTGTTCAAATTTTTGATGTTTTTCATTGTTGAGATTTTTGATGAACGTGTTGGTGATTTTCAATATTGAGATTGTTGTTGAATTTATTGCTGTTTTACAATTTTGAGATTGTTGTTCAATTTGATGGTGTTTTTCAAAGTTGATGTTGTTGTTGAATTTTTTGGTGTTTTTAATTGTTAATGTTTTTGTTCCATTTGTTGGTGTTTTTGAATGTTGACGTTGATGTTCAAATTTTTGTTGTTTTTCATTGTTGAGGTTCTTGTTGAATTTGTTGGTGTTTTGCAATGTTGAGGTTGCAGTTGAATTTGTTGGTGTTTTTCAAAGTTGAGGTTGTTGTTGAATATTTTGGTGATTTTCAATGTTGGGTTGTTGTTGAATTTTTTGGTGTTTTTCATTGTTGAGGTTTTTGTTTTTGAATTTTTTGATGTTTTTCATTGTTGAGGTTGTTGAATTTGTTGTTGTTTTTGAATGTTGAGGTTGTTGTTGAATTTGTTGGTGTTTTTCAATGTTGAGGTTGTTGAATTTGTTGTTGTTTTTGAATGTTGAGGTTGTTGTTGAATTTTTTTACGTTTTTCATTGTTCAGGTTTTTGTTGAATTTGAAGATGATTTTCAACGTTGAGGTTGTTGTTGAAATTGTTGGTGTTTTCATTGTTGAGTTTGTTGTTGTTGAATTTTTTGATGTTTTTCATTGCTGAGGTTGTTGTTGAATTTGTTGAAGTTTTTCAATGTTGAGGTTGTTGTTGAATTTTTTGGTGTCTTTCATTGTTGAGGTTGTTGTTGTTGAAGTTTTTGATATATTTCATTACTGAGGTTGTTGTTGAATCTGTTGGTGATTTTCAATGTTGAGTTTGTTGTTGAATTTGTTGGTGTTTTGCAATGTTGAGGTTGTTGTT
>NW_027598213.1:12500-32500 GCF_964194155.1 Cetorhinus maximus
GTCAGCAGGCAGAGCAGCCGGCCGGCAATTAGAGCCGCCCGCCCGCTAATCAGGGTGCAGATAGGTGCAGAACAGCCCATCATTTTCCAGGGGCTAAGTACATGTGGGTAAATGGTTAACCAGTTAGCAGGCAGGGCAGCCGGCCGGCCGGTAATTAGAGCCGCCCGCCCGGTGATAAGGGTGCAGTTAGGTGCCGGCCAGCCCAGCAGCTCCAGGGGCTATGTACATGTGGGTAAATGGTGAACCAGTTAGCAGGCAGGGCAGCCGGCCGGCCGGTAATTAGAGCCGCCCGCCCGGTGATAAGGGTGCAGTTAGGTGCCGGCCAGCCCAGCAGCTCCAGGGGCTAAGTACATGCGGGTAAATGGTTAACCAGTTAGCAGGCAGGGCAGCCGGCCGGCAATTAGAGCCGCCCGCCCGCTAATCAGGGTGCAGTTCGGTGCAGAACAGCCCATCAGCTCCAGGGGCTAAGTACATGTGGGTAAATGGTTAACCAGTTAGCAGGCAGGGCAGCCGGCCGGTAATTAGAGCCGACCTCCCGGCCATTACGGGTGCAGTTAGGTGCCGACCAGCCCAGCAGCTCCAGGGGCTAAGGACATGTGGGTAAATGATTAACCAGTTAGCAGGCAGGGCAGCCGGCCGGTAATTAGAGCCGACCTCCCGGCCATAGGGCTGCAGTTAGGTGCCGACCAGCCCAGCAGCTCCAGGGGCTAAGTACATGTGGGTAAATGATGAACCAGTTAGCAGGCAGGGCAGCCGGCCGCTAATTACAGCCGCCCGCCCGCTAGTAAGGGTGCAGTTAGGTGCAGGACAGCCCATCAGTTTCCAGGGGCTAAGTACATGTGGGTAAATGGTTAACCAGTTAGCAAGGCAGGGCAGCCGGCCGGCCGGTAATTAGAGCCGGCCGCCTGTCCGCCCGCTAGTAAGGGTGCAGTTAGGTGCAGAACAGCCCATCAGTTTCCAGGGGCTAAGTACATGTGGGTAAAAGGTTAACCAGTTAGCAGGCAGGGCAGCCGGCCGGCCGGTAATTAGAGCCGCCCGCCCGGTGATAAGGGTGCAGTTAGGTGCAGAACAGCCCATCAGTTTCCAGGGGCTAAGTACATGTGGGTAAATGGTTAACCAGTTAGCAAGGCAGGGCAGCCGGCCGGCCGGTAATTAGAGCCGGCCGCCTGTCCGCCCGCCAGTAAGGGTGCAGTGAGTTGCAGAACAGCCCATCAGTTTCCAGGGGCTAAGTACATGTGGGTAAATGGTTAACCAGTTAGCAGGCAGCGCAGCCGGCCGGGAATTACAGCCGGCCGCCTGTCCGCCCGCTAATAAGGGTGCAGTTAGGTGCAGGACAGCCCATCAGTTTCCAGGGGCTAAGTACATGTGGGTCAATGGTGAACCAGTTAGCAGGCAGAGCAGCCGGCCGGCAATTAGAGCCGCCCGCCCGCTAATCAGGGTGCAGTTAGGTGCAGGACAGCCCATCAGTTTCCAGGGGCTAAGTACATGTGGGTAAATGGTTAACCAGTTAGCAGGCAGGGCAGCCGGCCGGCCGGTAATTAGAGCCGGCCGCCTGTCCGCCCACTAATAAGGGTGCAGTTAGGTGCAGAACAGCCCATCAGTTTCCAGGGGCTAAGTACATGTGGGTAAATGGTTAACCAGTTAGCAGGCAGGGCAGCCGGCCGGCCGGTAATTAGAGCCGGCCGCCTGTCCGCCCGCTAATAAGGGTGCAGTTAGGTGCAGAACAGCCCCTCTGTTTCCAGGGGCTAAGTACATGTGGGTCAATGGTTAACCAGTTAGCAGGCAGGGCAGCCGGCCGGCAATTAGAGCCGCCCGCCCGCTAATCAGGGTGCAGTTAGGTGCAGAACAGCCCATCAGTATCCAGGGGCTAAGTACATGTGGGTAAAGGGTTTACCAGTTAGCAGGCAGGGCAGCCGGCCGGCCGGCAATTAGTGCCGACCTCCCGGCAACAAGGGTGCAGTTAGGGCGCCGACCAGCCCAGCAGCTCCAGGGGCTAAGTATATGTGAGTAAATGGTTGACCAGTTAAGCAGGCATGGCAGCCGGCCGGTAAGCGGAGCGTCCCGCCCCGTAATACGGGTGCAGTTAGCTGCAGAACACACCGGCAGGTCCAGGGACGAAGTAGTGGACGGGGAAACGGTTAACCAGTTAACAGGCAGGGCAGCCGTACGGGCAGTAGAGCCGCCCGCCCCGTAATACGGGTGCAGTTCGCGGCAGACCAGCCCCGCAGCTCAAAAGTCTAAGTGGAGAACGGGGAACCGGTTGACCGGTGAGCCGAAGCATGCCAGCAGGCAGGGAAGGTGCAAAAAGGGCCGATAAGACCGAACCGGCACGACTGACAGGCTGCCGGGGGCGGGTTCCCAGCAAACCAGGTGAGGGGGCGTGGCCGGAGGCCGCGCAGCAGAGCCGCCCGCCCGTGAGTACGGTTAGAGGCAGCAGCGGGCTTCCCCAGCAGGGCAGAAGCCGAAGTGCAGGGAGCGAAATGGTTAACCAGCGAGCAGGCAGCATTCCGGCAGGGCTGGAGGGCGAAAAACGGCGTAAAATAACGGACCGGCAGGAGGAAATGGCTGCCGGGGGGCGGACCCAGAGCCCCCACGTGAGGGGGCGGTTCGGGAGGCAGAGCCGCGCATGCGCGGTTGGAAAACGCGTCACGTCGGAGCAGGGTGAAATCATTAACCAGTCGGCCGCTTCGACGTCGGCTGGCCGGGCCGAGGAGGGTCGGACCGGGGAAAGGTTCCCGGTTTCGTGTCCGTCGGGTGGTCCCGAGTGCGGCAGGAAAAAATCCGGAGTCCTGGGAGCCTTTTTTAAAAAAGAACCGGTCCGGGATGGGGTCGGATTTGGAAGCGTTTGCGGGGCCTAGGTGCCTCTTCGTCGGCATGACTACCGGACGGTCACCCGCCGATCGGCATTTGCGATTTGTTGGCTGGGGAGGTTGGCGGGGTACCTGCAGAATAGTAGGAGGTGGCAAATCGAGAATCGGTCGACATCGCCAAGTGCCTTCTCGAGCCTCCAGGTCTGCAGGGACCGACCCAGGCTGCCCCCAAACCGACCGCGAGGCCGTGCCGGGCGGCCATTTTTGGCCATTTTCGGCATTTTTCGCGTCTTTCGGTAGGTCACGGAAAGCGGCGGCCTGAAGCCCGGGCGTGCCCGGGGAAGGCTCCCCTTCGCCCGCGGGACCGGATTTGCCCCGGAAACGTCCCGAAGCCGGCCGGGAAGGCGGTTTCGAGGGCGAAGCACCTCCGATTGCCTTCGCAAGGCCGGGGAAAGTGGCCCCTGGGCCCGGGAGAGCAAAATCCGTGCGAGGACGGAAGCCCATGAGGTCAGATCCGAGGACCTTACCCGGCGCCCGGTGGGGGTATTCCCGCAGAGAGCAGCGAATCTGCCCGGCGACGGGTCAAGTTGCAATTTCTGGCATGCCACTCCTGGAGCTGGTTCATGAGTTCCCCTCGGAAGTCCCGATGAGGAAAGGGCAAAATGGCGTTTTGCGGGCTTTGGGGCCTCTTCGTCGGTAGGACTACCGCCCGACCTTACGGTTGGAATTGTCGGCAGGGGAGGTTGGCGGGGTACCTGCAGAATAGTAGGAGGTGGCAAATCGAGAATCGGTCGACATCGCCAAACGCCTTCTCGAGCCTCCAGGTCTGCAGGGACCGACCCAGGCTGCCGCCAAACCGACCGACAGGCCCTGCCGGCGGCCATTTTTGGCCATTTTCGGCATTTTTCGCCTCTTTCGGCCGGGATGGAAAAGCGGCGGACTGAAGCCCGGGCCTGCCCGGGGAAGCCTCCTAATCGCCCGGGGGACCGGATTTGCCCCGGTGAGAGCCCCGGAAACGTCCCGAAGCCGGCCGGGAAGGCGGCCAAGGGCGAAGCACCTCCGATTGCATTGGCAGGCCGTGCAAAGTGGCCTCCGGGCCCGCGAGACAATGCAGGGTGCCCTCGGTGTGCCCCTGAGAAATGGTTAACCAAACGAAGGACAGTGCGCCTCGGATTGCATTGGCAGGCCGTGCAAAGAGGCCCCCGGGCCCGCGAGACGTTACAGGTTGCCCTCGGTGTGCCCCTGAGAAATGGTTAACCAATTGGACTTGGTCTCTGGCAGAGAGACAAAGTGTTTTCACGAGAAATGGTTAACCAATTGGACTTAGTCTCTGGCAGAGAGGCAAAGTGTTTTCAAGAGAAATGGTTAACCAATTGGACTTAGTCTCTGAACGGCAGGCAAATTGTGGCCTTGAGAAATGATTAACCAATTGGACTTAGTCTCTGGCGGAGAGGCAAAGTGTTTTCTCGGGAAATAATTAACCAATGAGGCCAATGGACCTCGGGTTGCATTGGCAGGCCGGGCAATGTGGCTCTTGGGCCCGCGAGAGCAAAATCCGTGCACAGACGGAAGTCCATGAGGTCAGATCCGAGGCCTTTACCCGGCACCCGGTGGGGGTATTCCCGCAGAGAGTAGCGAATCTGCCCGGCGACGGGTCAAGTTGCAATTTCTGGCATGCCACTCCTGGAGCTGGTTCATGAGTTCCCCTCGGAAGTCCCGATGAGGAAAGGGCAAAATGGCGTTTTGCGGGCTTTTAGGGCCTCCTGGACGGTAGGACTACCGCCCGACCTTACGGTTGGAATTGTTGGCAGGGGAGGTTGGCGGGGTACCTGCAGAATAGTAGGAGGTGGCAAATCGAGAATCGGTCGACATCGCCAAAAACCTTCTCGAGCCTCCAGGTCTGCAGGGACCGACCCAGGCTGCCGCCAAACCGACCGAGAGGCCCTGCCGGCGGCCATTTTTGGCCATTTTCGGCATTTTTCGCCTCTTTCGGCCGGGATGGAAAAGCGGCGGCCTGAAGCCCGGGCCTGCCCGGGGAGGCCTCCTAATCGCCCGGGGGACCGGATTTGCCCCGGTGAGAGCCCCCGAAACGCCCCGAAGCCGGCCGGGAAGGCGGCCAAGGCCGAAGCACCTCGCATTGCGTTGGCAGGCCGTGCAAAGTGGCCTCCGGGCCCGCGAGACAATGCAGGGTGCCCTCGGTGTGCCCCTGAGAAATGGTTAACCAAACGAAGGACAGTGCGCCTCGGATTGCATTGGCAGGCCGTGCAAAGGGGCCCCCGGGCCCGCGAGACGTTACAGGTTGCCCTCGGTGTGCCCCTGAGAAATGGTTAACCAATTGGACTTAGTCTCTGGCAGAGAGACAAAGTGTTTTCACGAGAAATGGTTAACCAATTGGACTTCGTCTCTGGCAGAGAGGCAAAGTGTTTTCCAGAGAAATGGTTAACCAATTGGACTTAGTCTCTGGCAGAGAGGCAAAGTGTTTTCAAGAGAAATGGTTAACCAATTGGACTTAGTCTCTGGCAGAGAGGCAAAGTGTTTTCCAGAGAAATGGTTAACCAATTGGACTTTGTCTCTGGCAGAGAGGCAAAGTGTTTTCACGAGAAATGGTTAACCAATTGGACTTAGTCTCTGGCGGAGAGACAAAGTGTTTTCAAGAGAAATGGTTAACCAATTGGACTTAGTCTCTGGCAGAGAGGCAAAGTGTTTTCAAGAGAAATGGTTAACCAATTGAACTTGGTCTCTGAACGGCAGGCAAATTGTGGCCTTGAGAAATGATTAACCAATTGGACTTAGTCTCTGGCGGAGAGACAAAGTGTTTTCACGAGAAATGGTTAACCAATTGGACTTAGTCTCTGGCAGAGAGGCAAAGTGTTTTCCTGAGAAATGGTTAACCAATTGGACTTAGTCTCTGCCGGAGAGACAAAGTGTTTTCACGAGAAATGGTTAACCAATTGGACTTAGTCTCTGGCAGAGAGGCAAAGTGTTTTCCTGAGAAATGGTTAACCAATTGGACTTAGTCTCTGGCAGAGAGGCAAAGTGTTTTCACGAGAAATGGGTAACCAATTGGACTTAGTCTCTGGCAGAGAGGCAAAGTGTTTTCAAGAGAAATGGTTAACCAATTGGACTTCGTCTCTGGCAGAGAGGCAAAGTGTTTTCCAGAGAAATGGTTAACCAATTGGACTTAGTCTCTGGCGGAGAGACAAAGTGTTTTCAAGAGAAATGGATAACCAATTGGACTTAGTCTCTGGCAGAGAGGCAAAGTGTTTTCACGAGAAATGGGTAACCAATTGGACTTAGTCTCTGGCAGAGAGGCAAAGTGTTTTCAAGAGAAATGGTTAACCAATTGGACTTAGTCTCTGGCGGAGAGACAAAGTGTTTTCAAGAGAAATGGTTAACCAATTGGACTTAGTCTCTGGCAGAGAGGCAAAGTGTTTTCAAGAGAAATGGTTAACCAATTGGACTTGGTCTCTGAACGGCAGGCAAATTGTGGCCTTGAGAAATGATTAACCAATTGGACTTAGTCTCTGGCGGAGAGGCAAAGTGTTTTCACGAGAAATGGTTAACCAATTGGACTTCGTCTCTGGCAGAGAGGCAAAGTGTTTTCCTGAGAAATGGTTAACCAATTGGACTTAGTCTCTGGCAGAGAGGCAAAGTGTTTTCACGAGAAATGGATAACCAATTGGACTTAGTCTCTGGCAGAGAGGCAAAGTGTTTTCCTGAGAAATGGTTAACCAATTGGACTTAGTCTCTGGCAGAGAGGCAAAGCGTTTTCCTGAGAAATGGTTAACCAATTGGACTTAGTCTCTGGCGGAGAGGCAAAGTGTTTTCAAGAGAAATGGTTAACCAATTGGACTTAGTCTCTGGCGGAGAGGCAAAGTGTTTTCACGAGAAATGGTTAACCAATTGGACTTAGTCTCTGAACGGCAGGCAAACTGTGCCCCTGAGAAATGGTTAACCAATTGGACTTCGTCTCTGGCAGAGAGGCAAAGTGTTTTCAAGAGAAATGGTTAACCAATTGGACTTGGTCTCTGAACGGCAGGCAAATTGTGGCCTTGAGAAATGATTAACCAATTGGACTTAGTCTCTGGCGGAGAGGCAAAGTGTTTTCACGAGAAATGGTTAACCAATTGGACTTCGTCTCTGGCAGAGAGGCAAAGTGTTTTCCTGAGAAATGGTTAACCAATTGGACTTAGTCTCTGGCAGAGAGGCAAAGTGTTTTCACGAGAAATGGATAACCAATTGGACTTAGTCTCTGGCAGAGAGGCAAAGCGTTTTCCTGAGAAATGGTTAACCAATTGGACTTAGTCTCTGGCGGAGAGGCAAAGTGTTTTCAAGAGAAATGGTTAACCAATTGGACTTAGTCTCTGGCGGAGAGGCAAAGTGTTTTCACGAGAAATGGTTAACCAATTGGACTTAGTCTCTGAACGGCAGGCAAATTGTGGCCTTGAGAAATGATTAACCAATTGGACTTAGTCTCTGGCGGAGAGGCAAAGTGTTTTCTCGAGAAATAATGAACCAATGAGGACAATGGACCTCGGGTTGCATTGGCAGGCCGGGCAAAGTGGCTCTTGGGCCCGCGAGAGCAAAATCCGTGCACAGACGGAAGTCCATGAGGTCAGATCCGAGGCCTTTACCCGGCACCCGGTGGGGGTATTCCCGCAGAGAGTAGCGAATCTGCCCGGCGACGGGTCAAGTTGCAATTTCTGGCATGCCACTCCTGGAGCTGGTTCATGAGTTCCCCTCGGAAGTCCCGATGAGGAAAGGGCAAAATGGCGTTTTGCGGGCTTTGGGGCCTCTTCGTCGGTAGGACTACCGCCCGACCTTACGGTTGGAATTGTCGGCAGGGGAGGTTGGCGGGGTACCTGCAGAATAGTAGGAGGTGGCAAATCGAGAATCGGTCGACATCGCCAAAAACCTTCTCGAGCCTCCAGGTCTGCAGGGACCGACCCAGGCTGCCGCCAAACCGACCGAGAGGCCCTGCCGGCGGCCATTTTTGGCCATTTTCGGCATTTTTCGCCTCTTTCGGCCGGGATGGAAAAGCGGCGGCCTGAAGCCCGGGCCTGCCCGGGGAGGCCTCCTAATCGCCCGGGGGACCGGATTTGCCCCGGTGAGAGCCCCCGAAACGCCCCGAAGCCGGCCGGGAAGGCGGCCAAGGGCGAAGCACCTCGCATTGCGTTGGCAGGCCGTGCAAAGTGGCCTCCGGGCCCGCGAGACAATGCAGGGTGCCCTCGGTGTGCCCCTGAGAAATGGTTAACCAAACGAAGGACAGTGCGCCTCGGATTGCATTGGCAGGCCGTGCAAAGGGGCCCCCGGGCCCGCGAGACGTTACAGGTTGCCCTCGGTGTGCCCCTGAGAAATGGTTAACCAATTGGACTTAGTCTCTGGCAGAGAGACAAAGTGTTTTCACGAGAAATGGTTAACCAATTGGACTTAGTCTCTGGCAGAGAGGCAAAGTGTTTTCCAGAGAAATGGTTAACCAATTGGACTTAGTCTCTGGCAGAGAGGCAAAGTGTTTTCAAGAGAAATGGTTAACCAATTGGACTTAGTCTCTGGCAGAGAGGCAAAGTGTTTTCCAGAGAAATGGTTAACCAATTGGACTTTGTCTCTGGCAGAGAGGCAAAGTGTTTTCACGAGAAATGGTTAACCAATTGGACTTAGTCTCTGGCGGAGAGACAAAGTGTTTTCAAGAGAAATGGTTAACCAATTGGACTTAGTCTCTGGCAGAGAGGCAAAGTGTTTTCAAGAGAAATGGTTAACCAATTGAACTTGGTCTCTGAACGGCAGGCAAATTGTGGCCTTGAGAAATGATTAACCAATTGGACTTAGTCTCTGGCGGAGAGACAAAGTGTTTTCACGAGAAATGGTTAACCAATTGGACTTAGTCTCTGGCAGAGAGGCAAAGTGTTTTCCTGAGAAATGGTTAACCAATTGGACTTAGTCTCTGCCGGAGAGACAAAGTGTTTTCACGAGAAATGGTTAACCAATTGGACTTAGTCTCTGGCAGAGAGGCAAAGTGTTTTCCTGAGAAATGGTTAACCAATTGGACTTAGTCTCTGGCAGAGAGGCAAAGTGTTTTCACGAGAAATGGGTAACCAATTGGACTTAGTCTCTGGCAGAGAGGCAAAGTGTTTTCAAGAGAAATGGTTAACCAATTGGACTTCGTCTCTGGCAGAGAGGCAAAGTGTTTTCCAGAGAAATGGTTAACCAATTGGACTTAGTCTCTGGCGGAGAGACAAAGTGTTTTCAAGAGAAATGGATAACCAATTGGACTTAGTCTCTGGCAGAGAGGCAAAGTGTTTTCACGAGAAATGGGTAACCAATTGGACTTAGTCTCTGGCAGAGAGGCAAAGTGTTTTCAAGAGAAATGGTTAACCAATTGGACTTAGTCTCTGGCGGAGAGACAAAGTGTTTTCAAGAGAAATGGTTAACCAATTGGACTTAGTCTCTGGCAGAGAGGCAAAGTGTTTTCAAGAGAAATGGTTAACCAATTGGACTTGGTCTCTGAACGGCAGGCAAATTGTGGCCTTGAGAAATGATTAACCAATTGGACTTAGTCTCTGGCGGAGAGGCAAAGTGTTTTCACGAGAAATGGTTAACCAATTGGACTTCGTCTCTGGCAGAGAGGCAAAGTGTTTTCCTGAGAAATGGTTAACCAATTGGACTTAGTCTCTGGCAGAGAGGCAAAGTGTTTTCACGAGAAATGGATAACCAATTGGACTTAGTCTCTGGCAGAGAGGCAAAGTGTTTTCCTGAGAAATGGTTAACCAATTGGACTTAGTCTCTGGCAGAGAGGCAAAGCGTTTTCCTGAGAAATGGTTAACCAATTGGACTTAGTCTCTGGCGGAGAGGCAAAGTGTTTTCAAGAGAAATGGTTAACCAATTGGACTTAGTCTCTGGCGGAGAGGCAAAGTGTTTTCACGAGAAATGGTTAACCAATTGGACTTAGTCTCTGAACGGCAGGCAAACTGTGCCCCTGAGAAATGGTTAACCAATTGGACTTCGTCTCTGGCAGAGAGGCAAAGTGTTTTCAAGAGAAATGGTTAACCAATTGGACTTGGTCTCTGAACGGCAGGCAAATTGTGGCCTTGAGAAATGATTAACCAATTGGACTTAGTCTCTGGCGGAGAGGCAAAGTGTTTTCACGAGAAATGGTTAACCAATTGGACTTCGTCTCTGGCAGAGAGGCAAAGTGTTTTCCTGAGAAATGGTTAACCAATTGGACTTAGTCTCTGGCAGAGAGGCAAAGTGTTTTCACGAGAAATGGATAACCAATTGGACTTAGTCTCTGGCAGAGAGGCAAAGCGTTTTCCTGAGAAATGGTTAACCAATTGGACTTAGTCTCTGGCGGAGAGGCAAAGTGTTTTCAAGAGAAATGGTTAACCAATTGGACTTAGTCTCTGGCGGAGAGGCAAAGTGTTTTCACGAGAAATGGTTAACCAATTGGACTTAGTCTCTGAACGGCAGGCAAATTGTGGCCTTGAGAAATGATTAACCAATTGGACTTAGTCTCTGGCGGAGAGGCAAAGTGTTTTCTCGAGAAATAATGAACCAATGAGGACAATGGACCTCGGGTTGCATTGGCAGGCCGGGCAAAGTGGCTCTTGGGCCCGCGAGAGCAAAATCCGTGCACAGACGGAAGTCCATGAGGTCAGATCCGAGGCCTTTACCCGGCACCCGGTGGGGGTATTCCCGCAGAGAGTAGCGAATCTGCCCGGCGACGGGTCAAGTTGCAATTTCTGGCATGCCACTCCTGGAGCTGGTTCATGAGTTCCCCTCGGAAGTCCCGATGAGGAAAGGGCAAAATGGCGTTTTGCGGGCTTTGGGGCCTCTTCGTCGGTAGGACTACCGCCCGACCTTACGGTTGGAATTGTCGGCAGGGGAGGTTGGCGGGGTACCTGCAGAATAGTAGGAGGTGGCAAATCGAGAATCGGTCGACATCGCCAAAAACCTTCTCGAGCCTCCAGGTCTGCAGGGACCGACCCAGGCTGCCGCCAAACCGACCGAGAGGCCCTGCCGGCGGCCATTTTTGGCCATTTTCGGCATTTTTCGCCTCTTTCGGCCGGGATGGAAAAGCGGCGGCCTGAAGCCCGGGCCTGCCCGGGGAGGCCTCCTAATCGCCCGGGGGACCGGATTTGCCCCGGTGAGAGCCCCCGAAACGCCCCGAAGCCGGCCGGGAAGGCGGCCAAGGGCGAAGCACCTCGCATTGCGTTGGCAGGCCGTGCAAAGTGGCCTCCGGGCCCGCGAGACAATGCAGGGTGCCCTCGGTGTGCCCCTGAGAAATGGTTAACCAAACGAAGGACAGTGCGCCTCGGATTGCATTGGCAGGCCGTGCAAAGGGGCCCCCGGGCCCGCGAGACGTTACAGGTTGCCCTCGGTGTGCCCCTGAGAAATGGTTAACCAATTGGACTTAGTCTCTGGCAGAGAGACAAAGTGTTTTCACGAGAAATGGTTAACCAATTGGACTTAGTCTCTGGCAGAGAGGCAAAGTGTTTTCCAGAGAAATGGTTAACCAATTGGACTTAGTCTCTGGCAGAGAGGCAAAGTGTTTTCAAGAGAAATGGTTAACCAATTGGACTTAGTCTCTGGCAGAGAGGCAAAGTGTTTTCCAGAGAAATGGTTAACCAATTGGACTTTGTCTCTGGCAGAGAGGCAAAGTGTTTTCACGAGAAATGGTTAACCAATTGGACTTAGTCTCTGGCGGAGAGACAAAGTGTTTTCAAGAGAAATGGTTAACCAATTGGACTTAGTCTCTGGCAGAGAGGCAAAGTGTTTTCAAGAGAAATGGTTAACCAATTGAACTTGGTCTCTGAACGGCAGGCAAATTGTGGCCTTGAGAAATGATTAACCAATTGGACTTAGTCTCTGGCGGAGAGACAAAGTGTTTTCACGAGAAATGGTTAACCAATTGGACTTAGTCTCTGGCAGAGAGGCAAAGTGTTTTCCTGAGAAATGGTTAACCAATTGGACTTAGTCTCTGCCGGAGAGACAAAGTGTTTTCACGAGAAATGGTTAACCAATTGGACTTAGTCTCTGGCAGAGAGGCAAAGTGTTTTCCTGAGAAATGGTTAACCAATTGGACTTAGTCTCTGGCAGAGAGGCAAAGTGTTTTCACGAGAAATGGTTAACCAATTGGACTTAGTCTCTGGCAGAGAGGCAAAGTGTTTTCAAGAGAAATGGTTAACCAATTGGACTTAGTCTCTGGCAGAGAGGCAAAGCGTTTTCCTGAGAAATGGTTAACCAATTGGACTTGGTCTCTGAGCGGCAGGCAAATTGTGGCCTTGAGAAATGATTAACCAATTGGACTTAGTCTCTGCCGGAGAGACAAAGTGTTTTCACGAGAAATGGTTAACCAATTGGACTTAGTCTCTGGCAGAGAGGCAAAGTGTTTTCCTGAGAAATGGTTAACCAATTGGACTTAGTCTCTGGCAGAGAGGCAAAGTGTTTTCACGAGAAATGGGTAACCAATTGGACTTAGTCTCTGGCAGAGAGGCAAAGTGTTTTCAAGAGAAATGGTTAACCAATTGGACTTCGTCTCTGGCAGAGAGGCAAAGTGTTTTCCAGAGAAATGGTTAACCAATTGGACTTAGTCTCTGGCGGAGAGACAAAGTGTTTTCAAGAGAAATGGATAACCAATTGGACTTAGTCTCTGGCAGAGAGGCAAAGTGTTTTCACGAGAAATGGGTAACCAATTGGACTTAGTCTCTGGCAGAGAGGCAAAGTGTTTTCAAGAGAAATGGTTAACCAATTGGACTTAGTCTCTGGCGGAGAGACAAAGTGTTTTCAAGAGAAATGGTTAACCAATTGGACTTAGTCTCTGGCAGAGAGGCAAAGTGTTTTCAAGAGAAATGGTTAACCAATTGGACTTGGTCTCTGAACGGCAGGCAAATTGTGGCCTTGAGAAATGATTAACCAATTGGACTTAGTCTCTGGCGGAGAGGCAAAGTGTTTTCACGAGAAATGGTTAACCAATTGGACTTCGTCTCTGGCAGAGAGGCAAAGTGTTTTCCTGAGAAATGGTTAACCAATTGGACTTAGTCTCTGGCAGAGAGGCAAAGTGTTTTCACGAGAAATGGATAACCAATTGGACTTAGTCTCTGGCAGAGAGGCAAAGTGTTTTCCTGAGAAATGGTTAACCAATTGGACTTAGTCTCTGGCAGAGAGGCAAAGCGTTTTCCTGAGAAATGGTTAACCAATTGGACTTAGTCTCTGGCGGAGAGGCAAAGTGTTTTCAAGAGAAATGGTTAACCAATTGGACTTAGTCTCTGGCGGAGAGGCAAAGTGTTTTCACGAGAAATGGTTAACCAATTGGACTTAGTCTCTGAACGGCAGGCAAACTGTGCCCCTGAGAAATGGTTAACCAATTGGACTTCGTCTCTGGCAGAGAGGCAAAGTGTTTTCAAGAGAAATGGTTAACCAATTGGACTTGGTCTCTGAACGGCAGGCAAATTGTGGCCTTGAGAAATGATTAACCAATTGGACTTAGTCTCTGGCGGAGAGGCAAAGTGTTTTCACGAGAAATGGTTAACCAATTGGACTTCGTCTCTGGCAGAGAGGCAAAGTGTTTTCCTGAGAAATGGTTAACCAATTGGACTTAGTCTCTGGCAGAGAGGCAAAGTGTTTTCACGAGAAATGGATAACCAATTGGACTTAGTCTCTGGCAGAGAGGCAAAGCGTTTTCCTGAGAAATGGTTAACCAATTGGACTTAGTCTCTGGCGGAGAGGCAAAGTGTTTTCAAGAGAAATGGTTAACCAATTGGACTTAGTCTCTGGCGGAGAGGCAAAGTGTTTTCACGAGAAATGGTTAACCAATTGGACTTAGTCTCTGAACGGCAGGCAAATTGTGGCCTTGAGAAATGATTAACCAATTGGACTTAGTCTCTGGCGGAGAGGCAAAGTGTTTTCTCGAGAAATAATGAACCAATGAGGACAATGGACCTCGGGTTGCATTGGCAGGCCGGGCAAAGTGGCTCTTGGGCCCGCGAGAGCAAAATCCGTGCACAGACGGAAGTCCATGAGGTCAGATCCGAGGCCTTTACCCGGCACCCGGTGGGGGTATTCCCGCAGAGAGTAGCGAATCTGCCCGGCGACGGGTCAAGTTGCAATTTCTGGCATGCCACTCCTGGAGCTGGTTCATGAGTTCCCCTCGGAAGTCCCGATGAGGAAAGGGCAAAATGGCGTTTTGCGGGCTTTGGGGCCTCTTCGTCGGTAGGACTACCGCCCGACCTTACGGTTGGAATTGTCGGCAGGGGAGGTTGGCGGGGTACCTGCAGAATAGTAGGAGGTGGCAAATCGAGAATCGGTCGACATCGCCAAAAACCTTCTCGAGCCTCCAGGTCTGCAGGGACCGACCCAGGCTGCCGCCAAACCGACCGAGAGGCCCTGCCGGCGGCCATTTTTGGCCATTTTCGGCATTTTTCGCCTCTTTCGGCCGGGATGGAAAAGCGGCGGCCTGAAGCCCGGGCCTGCCCGGGGAGGCCTCCTAATCGCCCGGGGGACCGGATTTGCCCCGGTGAGAGCCCCCGAAACGCCCCGAAGCCGGCCGGGAAGGCGGCCAAGGGCGAAGCACCTCGCATTGCGTTGGCAGGCCGTGCAAAGTGGCCTCCGGGCCCGCGAGACAATGCAGGGTGCCCTCGGTGTGCCCCTGAGAAATGGTTAACCAAACGAAGGACAGTGCGCCTCGGATTGCATTGGCAGGCCGTGCAAAGGGGCCCCCGGGCCCGCGAGACGTTACAGGTTGCCCTCGGTGTGCCCCTGAGAAATGGTTAACCAATTGGACTTAGTCTCTGGCAGAGAGACAAAGTGTTTTCACGAGAAATGGTTAACCAATTGGACTTAGTCTCTGGCAGAGAGGCAAAGTGTTTTCCAGAGAAATGGTTAACCAATTGGACTTAGTCTCTGGCAGAGAGGCAAAGTGTTTTCAAGAGAAATGGTTAACCAATTGGACTTAGTCTCTGGCAGAGAGGCAAAGTGTTTTCCAGAGAAATGGTTAACCAATTGGACTTTGTCTCTGGCAGAGAGGCAAAGTGTTTTCACGAGAAATGGTTAACCAATTGGACTTAGTCTCTGGCGGAGAGACAAAGTGTTTTCAAGAGAAATGGTTAACCAATTGGACTTAGTCTCTGGCAGAGAGGCAAAGTGTTTTCAAGAGAAATGGTTAACCAATTGAACTTGGTCTCTGAACGGCAGGCAAATTGTGGCCTTGAGAAATGATTAACCAATTGGACTTAGTCTCTGGCGGAGAGACAAAGTGTTTTCACGAGAAATGGTTAACCAATTGGACTTAGTCTCTGGCAGAGAGGCAAAGTGTTTTCCTGAGAAATGGTTAACCAATTGGACTTAGTCTCTGCCGGAGAGACAAAGTGTTTTCACGAGAAATGGTTAACCAATTGGACTTAGTCTCTGGCAGAGAGGCAAAGTGTTTTCCTGAGAAATGGTTAACCAATTGGACTTAGTCTCTGGCAGAGAGGCAAAGTGTTTTCACGAGAAATGGGTAACCAATTGGACTTAGTCTCTGGCAGAGAGGCAAAGTGTTTTCAAGAGAAATGGTTAACCAATTGGACTTCGTCTCTGGCAGAGAGGCAAAGTGTTTTCCAGAGAAATGGTTAACCAATTGGACTTAGTCTCTGGCGGAGAGACAAAGTGTTTTCAAGAGAAATGGATAACCAATTGGACTTAGTCTCTGGCAGAGAGGCAAAGTGTTTTCACGAGAAATGGGTAACCAATTGGACTTAGTCTCTGGCAGAGAGGCAAAGTGTTTTCAAGAGAAATGGTTAACCAATTGGACTTAGTCTCTGGCGGAGAGACAAAGTGTTTTCAAGAGAAATGGTTAACCAATTGGACTTAGTCTCTGGCAGAGAGGCAAAGTGTTTTCAAGAGAAATGGTTAACCAATTGGACTTGGTCTCTGAACGGCAGGCAAATTGTGGCCTTGAGAAATGATTAACCAATTGGACTTAGTCTCTGGCGGAGAGGCAAAGTGTTTTCACGAGAAATGGTTAACCAATTGGACTTCGTCTCTGGCAGAGAGGCAAAGTGTTTTCCTGAGAAATGGTTAACCAATTGGACTTAGTCTCTGGCAGAGAGGCAAAGTGTTTTCACGAGAAATGGATAACCAATTGGACTTAGTCTCTGGCAGAGAGGCAAAGTGTTTTCCTGAGAAATGGTTAACCAATTGGACTTAGTCTCTGGCAGAGAGGCAAAGCGTTTTCCTGAGAAATGGTTAACCAATTGGACTTAGTCTCTGGCGGAGAGGCAAAGTGTTTTCAAGAGAAATGGTTAACCAATTGGACTTAGTCTCTGGCGGAGAGGCAAAGTGTTTTCACGAGAAATGGTTAACCAATTGGACTTAGTCTCTGAACGGCAGGCAAACTGTGCCCCTGAGAAATGGTTAACCAATTGGACTTCGTCTCTGGCAGAGAGGCAAAGTGTTTTCAAGAGAAATGGTTAACCAATTGGACTTGGTCTCTGAACGGCAGGCAAATTGTGGCCTTGAGAAATGATTAACCAATTGGACTTAGTCTCTGGCGGAGAGGCAAAGTGTTTTCACGAGAAATGGTTAACCAATTGGACTTCGTCTCTGGCAGAGAGGCAAAGTGTTTTCCTGAGAAATGGTTAACCAATTGGACTTAGTCTCTGGCAGAGAGGCAAAGTGTTTTCACGAGAAATGGATAACCAATTGGACTTAGTCTCTGGCAGAGAGGCAAAGCGTTTTCCTGAGAAATGGTTAACCAATTGGACTTAGTCTCTGGCGGAGAGGCAAAGTGTTTTCAAGAGAAATGGTTAACCAATTGGACTTAGTCTCTGGCGGAGAGGCAAAGTGTTTTCACGAGAAATGGTTAACCAATTGGACTTAGTCTCTGAACGGCAGGCAAATTGTGGCCTTGAGAAATGATTAACCAATTGGACTTAGTCTCTGGCGGAGAGGCAAAGTGTTTTCTCGAGAAATAATGAACCAATGAGGACAATGGACCTCGGGTTGCATTGGCAGGCCGGGCAAAGTGGCTCTTGGGCCCGCGAGAGCAAAATCCGTGCACAGACGGAAGTCCATGAGGTCAGATCCGAGGCCTTTACCCGGCACCCGGTGGGGGTATTCCCGCAGAGAGTAGCGAATCTGCCCGGCGACGGGTCAAGTTGCAATTTCTGGCATGCCACTCCTGGAGCTGGTTCATGAGTTCCCCTCGGAAGTCCCGATGAGGAAAGGGCAAAATGGCGTTTTGCGGGCTTTGGGGCCTCTTCGTCGGTAGGACTACCGCCCGACCTTACGGTTGGAATTGTCGGCAGGGGAGGTTGGCGGGGTACCTGCAGAATAGTAGGAGGTGGCAAATCGAGAATCGGTCGACATCGCCAAAAACCTTCTCGAGCCTCCAGGTCTGCAGGGACCGACCCAGGCTGCCGCCAAACCGACCGAGAGGCCCTGCCGGCGGCCATTTTTGGCCATTTTCGGCATTTTTCGCCTCTTTCGGCCGGGATGGAAAAGCGGCGGCCTGAAGCCCGGGCCTGCCCGGGGAGGCCTCCTAATCGCCCGGGGGACCGGATTTGCCCCGGTGAGAGCCCCCGAAACGCCCCGAAGCCGGCCGGGAAGGCGGCCAAGGGCGAAGCACCTCGCATTGCGTTGGCAGGCCGTGCAAAGTGGCCTCCGGGCCCGCGAGACAATGCAGGGTGCCCTCGGTGTGCCCCTGAGAAATGGTTAACCAAACGAAGGACAGTGCGCCTCGGATTGCATTGGCAGGCCGTGCAAAGGGGCCCCCGGGCCCGCGAGACGTTACAGGTTGCCCTCGGTGTGCCCCTGAGAAATGGTTAACCAATTGGACTTAGTCTCTGGCAGAGAGACAAAGTGTTTTCACGAGAAATGGTTAACCAATTGGACTTAGTCTCTGGCAGAGAGGCAAAGTGTTTTCCAGAGAAATGGTTAACCAATTGGACTTAGTCTCTGGCAGAGAGGCAAAGTGTTTTCAAGAGAAATGGTTAACCAATTGGACTTAGTCTCTGGCAGAGAGGCAAAGTGTTTTCCAGAGAAATGGTTAACCAATTGGACTTTGTCTCTGGCAGAGAGGCAAAGTGTTTTCACGAGAAATGGTTAACCAATTGGACTTAGTCTCTGGCGGAGAGACAAAGTGTTTTCAAGAGAAATGGTTAACCAATTGGACTTAGTCTCTGGCAGAGAGGCAAAGTGTTTTCAAGAGAAATGGTTAACCAATTGAACTTGGTCTCTGAACGGCAGGCAAATTGTGGCCTTGAGAAATGATTAACCAATTGGACTTAGTCTCTGGCGGAGAGACAAAGTGTTTTCACGAGAAATGGTTAACCAATTGGACTTAGTCTCTGGCAGAGAGGCAAAGTGTTTTCCTGAGAAATGGTTAACCAATTGGACTTAGTCTCTGCCGGAGAGACAAAGTGTTTTCACGAGAAATGGTTAACCAATTGGACTTAGTCTCTGGCAGAGAGGCAAAGTGTTTTCCTGAGAAATGGTTAACCAATTGGACTTAGTCTCTGGCAGAGAGGCAAAGTGTTTTCACGAGAAATGGTTAACCAATTGGACTTAGTCTCTGGCAGAGAGGCAAAGTGTTTTCAAGAGAAATGGTTAACCAATTGGACTTAGTCTCTGGCAGAGAGGCAAAGCGTTTTCCTGAGAAATGGTTAACCAATTGGACTTGGTCTCTGAGCGGCAGGCAAATTGTGGCCTTGAGAAATGATTAACCAATTGGACTTAGTCTCTGGCGGAGAGGCAAAGTGTTTTCCTGAGAAATGGTTAACCAATTGGACTTAGTCTCTGAACGGCAGGCAAATTGCGGCCATGAGAAATGGTTAACCAATTGGACTTAGTCTCTGGCAGAGAGGCAAAGTGTTTTCCTGAGAAATGGTTAACCAATTGGACTTAGTCTGTGAACAGCAGGCAAATTGCGGCCATGAGAAATGGTTAACCAATTGGACTTAGTCTCTGGCAGAGAGGCAAAGTGTTTTCCTGAGAAATGGTTAACCAATTGGACTTAGTCTCTGGCGGAGAGGCAAAGTGTTTCCCGTTGTAATGGTTGGCCAATGCACTTCGGATTGCGTTGGTAGGCCGTGGAAAGTGGCTCTTGGGCCCGCGAGAGCAAAATCCGTGCGCAGACGGAAGTCCATGAGGTCAGATCCGAGGCCTTTACCCGGCACCCGGTGGGGGTATTCCCGCAGAGAGTAGCGGGTGTGCCCGGCGACGGGTCAAGTTGCAATTTCTGGCATACCACTCCTGGAGCTCGTTAATGAGTTCCCCTCGGAAGTCCCGATGAGAAAATGGCAAAATGGCGTTTTGCGGGCTTTGGGGCCTCCTGGACGGTAGGCCTACCGCCCGACCTTACGGTTGCAATTGTTGGCAGGGGAGGTTGGCGGGGTACCCGGAGATTTTCGGGGACACGATTTTCAGAACATTTTCAGACAACGGTCACACTTTAAAAATGCCCAGAAAAGTGCGACTTTGAGGGTGGTAAGCGTTTTCAAATAGAATACCTTTCAAAGAGCTCTCGGAAGTCCTATATGAGGATTTAAGATGAATTTGTGCGGGCTTTCCGAACTCCGTTGTCGGTCTGAAATATCGGCCAGGGTCCAGACCGGTGGTAACCCTGGTTTAATAAACATGGCGTGTGGCGAAAAGAACAGACAAAATGACAAAGTGTCAAATATATATATACATGTGTATTTATGAACAAAAAAAATCACAAAGTGTCACCTGGCGGTGTACTTGATGATGAAAAATAAAAATACAAAGTCTGTTCACAGGCACCTTTGGGGCGGGGGTGCCTGAGTCCCCTTGGGTTGCACACTATAGAGTGTTTGACATGGACAGAGTCAACACTGTGTGCGTGCCCAGAACCCTTTTGAACGCAGGCGACGCACGCCGGTCGGCATTTCCTCTCCGTGCGAGCGCCAACAGGTTGCTTCCGTTGTTTTACAAATAAGAAAATTGTATTTATGAGCAGCAAAAAAAAAAATCACAAAGTTTCACCTGGCGGTGTACTTGATGATGAGAAATAAAAATACAAAGCCTGTTCACAGGCACCTAGGGGGCGGGCGGGGTGCCTGAGTCCCCTTGGGTTGCACACTGTAGTGTTTGACATGGGCAGAGTCAGCACTGTGTGCGTGCCCAGAACCGATGTGAAAGCAGGCGACGCACGCCAGTCGGCATTTCCTAGCCGTGCGAGCGCCAACATGTTGCTTC
>NW_027598213.1:45000-51000 GCF_964194155.1 Cetorhinus maximus
AGCCGGCCGGCAATTAGAGCCGCCCGCCCGCTAATCAAGGTGCAGTTAGGTGCAGAACAGCCCATCAGCTCCAGGGGCTAAGTACATGTGGGTCAATGGTTAACCAGTTAGCAGGCAGAGCAGCCGGCCGGCAATTAGAGCCGCCCGCCCGCCCGCTAATAAGGGTGCAGTTTGGTGCAGAACAGCCCATCAGCTTCCAGGGGCTAAGGACATGTGGGTAAATGGTGAACCAGTTAGCAGGCAGGGCAGCCGGCCGGCCGGTAATTAGAGCCGGCCGCCTGTCCGCCCGCTAATAAGGGTGCAGTATGGTGCAGAACAGCCCATCAGTTTCAAGGGGCTAAGTACATGTGGGTAAATGGTTAACCAGTTAGCAGGCAGGGCAGCCGGCCGGCCGGTAATTAGAGCCGTCCGCCTGTCCGCCCGCTAATAAGGGTGCAGTTAGGTGCAGAACAGCCCCTCTGTTTCCAGGGGCTAAGTACATGTGGGTCAATGGTTAACCAGTTAGCAGGCAATGCAGCCGGCCGGCAATTACAGCCGCCCGCCCGCTAATCAGGGTGCAGTTAGGTGCAGAACAGCCCATCAGCTTCCAGGGGCTAAGGACATGTGGGTAAATGGTTAACCAGTCAGCAGGCAGAGCAGCCGGCCGGCAATTAGAGCCGCCCGCCCGCTAATCAGGGTGCAGATAGGTGCAGAACAGCCCATCATTTTCCAGGGGCTAAGTACATGTGGGTAAATGGTTAACCAGTTAGCAGGCAGGGCAGCCGGCCGGCCGGTAATTAGAGCCGCCCGCCCGGTGATAAGGGTGCAGTTAGGTGCCGGCCAGCCCAGCAGCTCCAGGGGCTATGTACATGTGGGTAAATGGTGAACCAGTTAGCAGGCAGGGCAGCCGGCCGGCCGGTAATTAGAGCCGCCCGCCCGGTGATAAGGGTGCAGTTAGGTGCCGGCCAGCCCAGCAGCTCCAGGGGCTAAGTACATGCGGGTAAATGGTTAACCAGTTAGCAGGCAGGGCAGCCGGCCGGCAATTAGAGCCGCCCGCCCGCTAATCAGGGTGCAGTTCGGTGCAGAACAGCCCATCAGCTCCAGGGGCTAAGTACATGTGGGTAAATGGTTAACCAGTTAGCAGGCAGGGCAGCCGGCCGGTAATTAGAGCCGACCTCCCGGCCATTACGGGTGCAGTTAGGTGCCGACCAGCCCAGCAGCTCCAGGGGCTAAGGACATGTGGGTAAATGATTAACCAGTTAGCAGGCAGGGCAGCCGGCCGGTAATTAGAGCCGACCTCCCGGCCATAGGGCTGCAGTTAGGTGCCGACCAGCCCAGCAGCTCCAGGGGCTAAGTACATGTGGGTAAATGATGAACCAGTTAGCAGGCAGGGCAGCCGGCCGCTAATTACAGCCGCCCGCCCGCTAGTAAGGGTGCAGTTAGGTGCAGGACAGCCCATCAGTTTCCAGGGGCTAAGTACATGTGGGTAAATGGTTAACCAGTTAGCAAGGCAGGGCAGCCGGCCGGCCGGTAATTAGAGCCGGCCGCCTGTCCGCCCGCTAGTAAGGGTGCAGTTAGGTGCAGAACAGCCCATCAGTTTCCAGGGGCTAAGTACATGTGGGTAAAAGGTTAACCAGTTAGCAGGCAGGGCAGCCGGCCGGCCGGTAATTAGAGCCGCCCGCCCGGTGATAAGGGTGCAGTTAGGTGCAGAACAGCCCATCAGTTTCCAGGGGCTAAGTACATGTGGGTAAATGGTTAACCAGTTAGCAAGGCAGGGCAGCCGGCCGGCCGGTAATTAGAGCCGGCCGCCTGTCCGCCCGCCAGTAAGGGTGCAGTGAGTTGCAGAACAGCCCATCAGTTTCCAGGGGCTAAGTACATGTGGGTAAATGGTTAACCAGTTAGCAGGCAGCGCAGCCGGCCGGGAATTACAGCCGGCCGCCTGTCCGCCCGCTAATAAGGGTGCAGTTAGGTGCAGGACAGCCCATCAGTTTCCAGGGGCTAAGTACATGTGGGTCAATGGTGAACCAGTTAGCAGGCAGAGCAGCCGGCCGGCAATTAGAGCCGCCCGCCCGCTAATCAGGGTGCAGTTAGGTGCAGGACAGCCCATCAGTTTCCAGGGGCTAAGTACATGTGGGTAAATGGTTAACCAGTTAGCAGGCAGGGCAGCCGGCCGGCCGGTAATTAGAGCCGGCCGCCTGTCCGCCCACTAATAAGGGTGCAGTTAGGTGCAGAACAGCCCATCAGTTTCCAGGGGCTAAGTACATGTGGGTAAATGGTTAACCAGTTAGCAGGCAGGGCAGCCGGCCGGCCGGTAATTAGAGCCGGCCGCCTGTCCGCCCGCTAATAAGGGTGCAGTT
Organism: Cetorhinus maximus; assembly: GCF_964194155.1. Taxonomy (NCBI): domain Eukaryota; kingdom Metazoa; phylum Chordata; class Chondrichthyes; order Lamniformes; family Cetorhinidae; genus Cetorhinus; species Cetorhinus maximus. The sequence goes on from NW_027598213.1 coordinate 47,337, forward strand.
AGGTGCAGAACAGCCCCTCTGTTTCCAGGGGCTAAGTACATGTGGGTCAATGGTTAACCAGTTAGCAGGCAGGGCAGCCGGCCGGCAATTAGAGCCGCCCGCCCGCTAATCAGGGTGCAGTTAGGTGCAGAACAGCCCATCAGTATCCAGGGGCTAAGTACATGTGGGTAAAGGGTTTACCAGTTAGCAGGCAGGGCAGCCGGCCGGCCGGCAATTAGTGCCGACCTCCCGGCAACAAGGGTGCAGTTAGGGCGCCGACCAGCCCAGCAGCTCCAGGGGCTAAGTATATGTGAGTAAATGGTTGACCAGTTAAGCAGGCATGGCAGCCGGCCGGTAAGCGGAGCGTCCCGCCCCGTAATACGGGTGCAGTTAGCTGCAGAACACACCGGCAGGTCCAGGGACGAAGTAGTGGACGGGGAAACGGTTAACCAGTTAACAGGCAGGGCAGCCGTACGGGCAGTAGAGCCGCCCGCCCCGTAATACGGGTGCAGTTCGCGGCAGACCAGCCCCGCAGCTCAAAAGTCTAAGTGGAGAACGGGGAACCGGTTGACCGGTGAGCCGAAGCATGCCAGCAGGCAGGGAAGGTGCAAAAAGGGCCGATAAGACCGAACCGGCACGACTGACAGGCTGCCGGGGGCGGGTTCCCAGCAAACCAGGTGAGGGGGCGTGGCCGGAGGCCGCGCAGCAGAGCCGCCCGCCCGTGAGTACGGTTAGAGGCAGCAGCGGGCTTCCCCAGCAGGGCAGAAGCCGAAGTGCAGGGAGCGAAATGGTTAACCAGCGAGCAGGCAGCATTCCGGCAGGGCTGGAGGGCGAAAAACGGCGTAAAATAACGGACCGGCAGGAGGAAATGGCTGCCGGGGGGCGGACCCAGAGCCCCCACGTGAGGGGGCGGTTCGGGAGGCAGAGCCGCGCATGCGCGGTTGGAAAACGCGTCACGTCGGAGCAGGGTGAAATCATTAACCAGTCGGCCGCTTCGACGTCGGCTGGCCGGGCCGAGGAGGGTCGGACCGGGGAAAGGTTCCCGGTTTCGTGTCCGTCGGGTGGTCCCGAGTGCGGCAGGAAAAAATCCGGAGTCCTGGGAGCCTTTTTTAAAAAAGAACCGGTCCGGGATGGGGTCGGATTTGGAAGCGTTTGCGGGGCCTAGGTGCCTCTTCGTCGGCATGACTACCGGACGGTCACCCGCCGATCGGCATTTGCGATTTGTTGGCTGGGGAGGTTGGCGGGGTACCTGCAGAATAGTAGGAGGTGGCAAATCGAGAATCGGTCGACATCGCCAAGTGCCTTCTCGAGCCTCCAGGTCTGCAGGGACCGACCCAGGCTGCCCCCAAACCGACCGCGAGGCCGTGCCGGGCGGCCATTTTTGGCCATTTTCGGCATTTTTCGCGTCTTTCGGTAGGTCACGGAAAGCGGCGGCCTGAAGCCCGGGCGTGCCCGGGGAAGGCTCCCCTTCGCCCGCGGGACCGGATTTGCCCCGGAAACGTCCCGAAGCCGGCCGGGAAGGCGGTTTCGAGGGCGAAGCACCTCCGATTGCCTTCGCAAGGCCGGGGAAAGTGGCCCCTGGGCCCGGGAGAGCAAAATCCGTGCGAGGACGGAAGCCCATGAGGTCAGATCCGAGGCTCTTACCCGGCGCCCGGTGGGGGTATTCCCGCAAAGAGCAGCGAGTGCGCCCGGCGACGGGTCAAGTTGCAATTTCTGGCATGCCACTCCTGGAGCTGGTTCATGAGTTCCCCTCGGAAGTCCCGATGAGGAAAGGGCAAAATGGCGTTTTGCGGGCTTTGGGGCCTCTTCGTCGGTAGGACTACCGCCCGACCTTACGCTTGGAATTGTCGGCAGGGGAGGTTGGCGGGGTACCTGCAGAATAGTAGGAGGTGGCAAATCGAGAATCGGTCGACCTCGCCAAACGCCTTCTCGAGCCTCCAGGTCTGCAGGGACCGACCCAGGCTGCCGCCAAACCGACCGAGAGGCCCTGCCGGCGGCCATTTTTGGCCATTTTCGGCATTTTTCGCCTCTTTCGGCCGGGATGGAAAAGCGGCGGACTGAAGCCCGGGCCTGCCCGGGGAAGCCTCCTAATCGCCCGGGGGACCGGATTTGCCCCGGTGAGAGCCCCGGAAACGTCCCGAAGCCGGCCGGGAAGGCGGCCAAGGGCGAAGCACCTCGGATTGCATTGGCAGGCCGTGCAAAGTGGCCTCCGGGCCCGCGAGACAATGCAGGGTGCCCTCGGTGTGCCCCTGAGAAATGGTTAACCGAAAGAAGGACAATGCGCCTCGGATTGCATTCGCAGGCCGTGCAAAGGGGCCCCCGGGCCCGCGAGACGTTACAGATTGCCCTCGGTGTGCCCCTGAGAAATGGTTAACCAATTGGACTTAGTCTCTGGCAGAGAGACAAAGTGCTTTCACGAGAAATGGTTAACCAATTGGACTTAGTCTCTGGCAGAGAGGCAAAGTGTTTGCACGAGAAATGGTTAACCAATTGGACTTAGTCTCTGAACGGCAGGCAAATTGTGGCCTTGAGAAATGATTAACCAATTGGACTTAGTCTCTGGCGGAGAGGCAAAGTGTTTTCTCGAGAAATAATTAACCAATGAGGCCAATGGACCTCGGGTTGCATTGGCAGGCCGGGCAATGAGGCTCTTGGGCCCGCGAGAGCAAAATCCGTGCACAGACGGAAGTCCATGAGGTCAGATCCGAGGCCTTTACCCGGCACCCGGTGGGGGTATTCCCGCAGAGAGTAGCGAATCTGCCCGGCGACGGGTCAAGTTGCAATTTCTGGCATGCCACTCATGGAGCTGGTTAATGAGTTCCCCGCGGAAGTCCCGATGAGGAAAGGGCAAAATGGCGTTTTGCGGGCTTTGGGGCCTCTTCGTCGGTAGGACTACCGCCCGACCTTACGGTTGGAATTGTCGGCAGGGGAGGTTGGCGGGGTACCTGCAGAATAGTAGGAGGTGGCAAATCGAGAATCGGTCGACATCGCCAAAAACCTTCTCGAGCCTCCAGGTCTGCAGGGACCGACCCAGGCTGCCGCCAAACCGACCGAGAGGCCCTGCCGGCGGCCATTTTTGGCCATTTTCGGCATTTTTCGCCTCTTTCGGCCGGGATGGAAAAGCGGCGGCCTGAAGCCCGGGCCTGCCCGGGGAGGCCTCCTAATCGCCCGGGGGACCGGATTTGCCCCGGTGAGAGCCCCCGAAACGTCCCGAAGCCGGCCGGGAAGGCGGCCAAGGGCGAAGCACCTCGCATTGCGTTGGCAGGCCGTGCAAAGTGGCCTCCGGGCCCGCGAGACAATGCAGGGTGCCCTCGGTGTGCCCCTGAGAAATGGTTAACCAAACGAAGGACAGTGCGGCTCGGATTGCATTGGCAGGCCGTGCAAAGGGGCCCCCGGGCCCGCGAGACGTTACAGATTGCCCTCGGTGAGCCCCTGAGAAATGGTTAACCAATTGGACTTAGTCTCTGGCAGAGAGGCAAAGTGTTTTCAAGAGAAATGGTTAACCAATTGGACTTAGTCTCTGGCAGAGAGGCAAAGTGTTTTCCAGAGAAATGGTTAACCAATTGGACTTAGTCTCTGAACGGCAGGCAAATTGTGGCCTTGAGAAATGATTAACCAATTGGACTTAGTCTCTGGCGGAGAGGCAAAGTGTTTTCTCGAGAAATAATTAACCAATGAGGCCAAT
>NW_027598214.1:0-5000 GCF_964194155.1 Cetorhinus maximus
ACCAGTTAGCAGGCAGAGCAGCCGGCCGGCAATTAAAGCCGCCCGCCCGCTAATCAGGGTGCAGTTAGGTGCAGAACAGCCCATCAGTATCCAGGGGCTAAGTACATGTGGGTAAAGGGTTTACCAGTTAGCAGGCAGGGCAGCCGGCCGGCCGGCAATTAGTGCCGACCTCCCGGCAACAAGGGTGCAGTTAGGTCGCCGACCAGCCCAGCAGCTCCAGGGGCTAAGTATATGTGAGTAAATGGTTGACCAGTTAAGCAGGCATGGCAGCCGGCCGGTAAGCGGAGCGTCCCGCCCCGTAATACGGGTGCAGTTAGCTGCAGAACACACCGGCAGGTCCAGGGACGAAGTAGTGGACGGGGAAACGGTTAACCAGTTAACAGGCAGGGCAGCCGTACGGGCAGTAGAGCCGCCCGCCCCGTAATACGGGTGCAGTTCGCGGCAGACCAGCCCCGCAGCTCAAAAGTCTAAGTGGAGAACGGGAACCGGTTGACCGGTGAGCCGAAGCATGCCAGCAGGCAGGGAAGGTGCAAAAAGGGCCGATAAGACCGAACCGGCACGAGTAACAGGCTGCCGGGGGCGGGTTCCCAGCAAACCAGGTGAGGGGGCGTGGCCGGAGGCCGCGCAGGAGAGCCGCCCGCCCGTGAGTACGGTTAGAGGCAGCAGCGGGCTTCCCCAGCAGGGCAGAAGCCGAAGTGCAGGGAGCGAAATGGTTAACCAGCGAGCAGGCAGCATTCCGGCAGGGCTGGAGGGCGAAAAACGGCGTAAAATAACGGACCGGCAGGAGGAAATGGCTGCCGGGGGGCGGACCCAGAGCCCCCACGTGAGGGGGCGGTTCGGGTGGCAGAGCCGCGCATGCGCGGTTGGAAAACGCGTCACGTCGGAGCAGGGTGAAATCATTAACCAGTCGGCCGCTTCGGCGTCGGCTGGCCGGGCCGAGGAGGGTCGGACCGGGGAAAGGTTCCCGGTTTCGTGTCCGTCGGGTGGTCCCGAGTGCGGCAGGAAAAAATCCGGAATCCTGGGAGCCTTTTTTAAAAAAGAACCGGTCCGGGATGGGGTCGGATTTGGAAGCGTTTGCGGGGCCTAGGTGCCTCTTCGTCGGCATGACTACCGGACGGTCACCCGCCGATCGGCATTTGCGATTTGTTGGCTGGGGAGGTTGGCGGGGTACCTGCAGAATAGTAGGAGGTGGCAAATCGAGAATCGGTCGACATCGCCAAGTGCCTTCTCGAGCCTCCAGGTCTGCAGGGACCGACCCAGGCTGCCCCCAAACCGACCGCGAGGCCGTGCCGGGCGGCCATTTTTGGCCATTTTCGGCATTTTTCGCGTCTTTCGGTAGGTCACGGAAAGCGGCGGCCTGAAGCCCGGGCGTGCCCGGGGAAGGCTCCCCTTCGCCCGCGGGACCGGATTTGCCCCGGAAACGTCCCGAAGCCGGCCGGGAAGGCGGTTTCGAGGGCGAAGCACCTCCGATTGCCTTCGCAAGGCCGGGGAAAGTGGCCCCTGGGCCCGGGAGAGCAAAATCCGTGCGAGGACGGAAGCCCATGAGGTCAGATCCGAGGCTCTTACCCGGCGCCCGGTGGGGGTATTCCCGCAAAGAGCAGCGAGTGCGCCCGGCGACGGGTCAAGTTGCAATTTCTGGCATGCCACTCCTGGAGCTGGTTCATGAGTTCCCCTCGGAAGTCCCGATGAGGAAAGGGCAAAATGGCGTTTTGCGGGCTTTGGGCCTCTTCGTCGGTAGGACTACCGCCCGACCTTACGGTTGGAATTGTCGGCAGGGGAGGTTGGCGGGGTACCTGCAGAATAGTAGGAGGTGGCAAATCGAGAATCGGTCGACATCGCCAAAAACCTTCTCGAGCCTCCAGGTCTGCAGGGACCGACCCAGGCTGCCGCCAAACCGACCGACAGGCCCTGCCGGCGGCCATTTTTGGCCATTTTCGGCATTTTTCGCCTCTTTCGGCCGGGATGGAAAAGCGGCGGCCTGAAGCCCGGGCCTGCCCGGGGAGGCCTCCTAATCGCCCGGGGGACCGGATTTGCCCCGGTGAGAGCCCCGGAAACGTCCCGAAGCCGGCCGGGAAGGCGGCCAAGGACGAAGCACCTCGGATTGCATTGGCAGGCCGTGCAAAGTGGCCTCCGGGCCCGCGAGACAATGCAGGGTGCCCTCGGTGTGCCCCTGAGAAATGGTTAACCAAACGAAGGACAGTGCGCCTCGGATTGCATTGGCAGGCCATGCAAAGGGGCCCCCGGGCCCGCGAGACGTTACAGATTGCCCTCGGTGAGCCCCTGAGAAATGGTTAACCAATTGGACTTAGTCTCTGGCGGAGAGACAAAGTGTTTTCACGAGAAATGGTTAACCAATTGGACTTCGTCTCTGGCAGAGAGGCAAAGTGTTTTCACGAGAAATGGTTAACCAATGAGGACAATGGACCTCGGGTTGCATTGGCAGGCCGGGCAAAGTGGCTCTTGGGCCCGCGAGAGCAAAATCCGTGCACAGACGGAAGTCCATGAGGTCAGATCCGAGGCCTTTACCCGGCACCCGGTGGGGGTATTCCCGCAGAGAGTAGCGAATCTGCCCGGCGACGGGTCAAGTTGCATTTTCTGGCATGCCACTCCTGGAGCTGGTTAATGAGTTCCCCTCGGAAGTCCCGATGAGGAAAGGGCAAAATGGCGTTTTGCGGGCTTTGGGGCCTCCTGGACGGTAGGACTACCGCCCGACCTTACGGTTGGAATTGTTGGCAGGGGAGGTTGGCGGGGTACCTGCAGAATAGTAGGAGGTGGCAAATCGAGAATCGGTCGACATCGCCAAAAACCTTCTCGAGCCTCCAGGTCTGCAGGGACCGACCCAGGCTGCCGCCAAACCGACCGACAGGCCCTGCCGGCGGCCATTTTTGGCCATTTTCGGCATTTTTCGCCTCTTTCGGCCGGGATGGAAAAGCGGCGGCCTGAAGCCCGGGCCTGCCCGGGGAGGCCTCCTAATCGCCCGGGGGACCGGATTTGCCCCGGTGAGAGCCCCCGAAACGTCCCGAAGCCGGCCGGGAAGGCGGCCAAGGGCGAAGCACCTCGGATTGCATTGGCAGGCCGTGCAAAGTGGCCTCCGGGCCCGCGAGACAGTGCAGGGTGCCCTCGGTGTGCCCCTGAGAAATGGTTAACCAAACGAAGGACAGTGCGCCTCGGATTGCATTGGCAGGCCGTGCAAAGGGGCCCCCGGGCCCGCGAGACGTTACAGATTGCCCTCGGTGTGCCACTGAGAAATGGTTAACCAATTGGACTTAGTCTCTGGCAGAGAGGCAAAGTGTTTTCACGAGAAATGGTTAACCAATTGGACTTAGTCTCTGGCAGAGAGGCAAAGTGTTTTCAAGAGAAATGGTTAACCAATTGGACTTAGTCTCTGGCAGAGAGGCAAAGTGTTTTCCAGAGAAATGGTTAACCAATTGGACTTAGTCTCTGGCGGAGAGACAAAGTGTTTTCAAGAGAAATGGTGAACCAATTGGACTTAGTCTCTGGCAGAGAGGCAAAGTGTTCTCACGAGAAATGGTTAACCAATTGGACTTAGTCTCTGGCAGAGAGGCAAAGTGTTTTCCTGAGAAATGGTTAACCAATTGGACTTAGTCTCTGGCAGAGAGGCAAAGTGTTTTCCAGAGAAATGGTTAACCAATTGGACTTAGTCTCTGGCGGAGAGACAAAGTGTTTTCACGAGAAATGGTTAACCAATTGGACTTAGTCTCTGGCGGAGAGACAAAGTGTTTTCAAGAGAAATGGTTAACCAAATGGACTTAGTCTCTGGCAGAGAGGCAAAGTGTTTTCAAGAGAAATGGTTAACCAATTGGACTTGGTCTCTGAACGGCAGGCAAATTGTGGCCTTGAGAAATGATTAACCAATTGGACTTAGTCTCTGGCGGAGAGACAAAGTGTTTTCACGAGAAATGGTTAACCAATTGGACTTAGTCTCTGGCAGAGAGGCAAAGTGTTTTCCTGAGAAATGGTTAACCAATTGGACTTAGTCTCTGGCAGAGAGGCAAAGTGTTTTCCAGAGAAATGGTTAACCAATTGGACTTAGTCTCTGGCGGAGAGACAAAGTGTTTTCAAGAGAAATGGTGAACCAATTGGACTTAGTCTCTGGCAGAGAGGCAAAGTGTTCTCACGAGAAATGGTTAACCAATTGGACTTAGTCTCTGGCAGAGAGGCAAAGTGTTTTCCTGAGAAATGGTTAACCAATTGGACTTAGTCTCTGGCAGAGAGGCAAAGTGTTTTCCAGAGAAATGGTTAACCAATTGGACTTAGTCTCTGGCGGAGAGACAAAGTGTTTTCACGAGAAATGGTTAACCAATTGGACTTAGTCTCTGGCGGAGAGACAAAGTGTTTTCAAGAGAAATGGTTAACCAAATGGACTTCGTCTCTGGCAGAGAGGCAAAGTGTTTTCCAGAGAAATGGTTAACCAATTGGACTTAGTCTCTGGCGGAGAGACAAAGTGTTTTCACGAGAAATGGTTAACCAATTGGACTTCGTCTCTGGCAGAGAGGCAAAGTGTTTTCAAGAGAAATGGTTAACCAATTGGACTTAGTCTCTGGCAGAGAGGCAAAGTGATTTCAAGAGAAATGGTTAACCAATTGGACTTGGTCTCTGAACGGCAGGCAAATTGTGGCCTTGAGAAATGATTAACCAATTGGACTTAGTCTCTGGCGGAGAGACAAAGTGTTTTCACGAGAAATGGTTAACCAATTGGACTTAGTCTCTGGCAGAGAGGCAAAGTGTTTTCCTGAGAAATGGTTAACCAATTGGACTTAGTCTCTGGCAGAGAGGCAGAGTGTTTTCACGAGAAATGGATAACCAATTGGACTTAGTCTCTGGCAGAGAGGCAAAGTGTTTTCAAGAGAAATGGTTAACCAATTGGACTTTGTCTCTGGCAGAGAGGCAAAGCGTTTTCCTGAGAAATGGTTAACCAATTGGACTTAGTCTCTGGCGGAGAGGCAAAGTGTTTTCAAGAGAAATGGTTAACCAATTGG
>NW_027598214.1:17500-27500 GCF_964194155.1 Cetorhinus maximus
TCCAGGGGCTAAGTACATGTGGGTAAATGGTTAACCAGTTAGCAGGCAGGGCAGCCGGCCGGTAATTACAGCCGCCCGCCCGCTAATAAGGGTGCAGTTAGGTGCAGAACAGCCCATCAGCTTCCAGGGGCTAAGGACATGTGGGTAAATGGTGAACCAGTTAGCAGGCAGGGCAGCCGGCCGGCCGGTAATTAGAGCCGGCCGCCTGTCCGCCCGCTAATAAGGGTGCAGTTAGGTGCAGACCAGCCCAGCGGCTCCAGGGGCTAAGTACATGTGGGTAAATGATGAACCAGTTAGCAGGCAGGGCAGCCGGCCGGTAATTACAGCCGCCCGCCCGCTAATAAGGGTGCAGTTAGGTGCAGAACAGCCCATCAGTTTCCAGGGGCTAAGTACATGTGGGTAAATGGTTAACCAGTTAGCAGGCAGAGCAGCCGGCCGGCAATTAGAGCCGCCCGCCCGCTAATCAGGGTGCAGTTAGGTGCAGAACAGCCCATCAGTTTCCAGGGGCTAAGTACATGTGGGTAAATGGTTAACCAGTTAGCAGGCAGAGCAGCCGGCCGGCAATTAGAGCCGCCCGCCCGCGAATCAGGGTGCAGTTAGGTGCAGAACAGCCCATCAGTTTCCAGGGGCTAAGTACATGTGGGTAAATGGTGAACCAGTTAGCAGGCAGAGCAGCCGGCCGGCAATTAGAGCCGCCCGCCCGCTAATCAAGGTGCAGTTAGGTGCAGAACAGCCCATCAGTTTCCAGGGGCTAAGTACATGTGGGTAAATGGTGAACCAGTTAGCAGGCAGAGCAGCCGGCCGGCAATTAGAGCCGCCCGCCCGCTAATCAAGGTGCAGTTAGGTGCAGAACAGCCCATCAGCTCCAGGGGCTAAGTACATGTGGGTCAATGGTTAACCAGTTAGCAGGCAGAGCAGCCGGCCGGTAATTAGAGCCGCCCGCCCGCCCGCTAATAAGGGTGCAGTTTGGTGCAGAACAGCCCATCAGCTTCCAGGGGCTAAGGACATGTGGGTAAATGGTGAACCAGTTAGCAGGCAGGGCAGCCGGCCGGCCGGTAATTAGAGCCGGCCGCCTGTCCGCCCGCTAATAAGGGTGCAGTATGGTGCAGAACAGCCCATCAGTTTCAAGGGGCTAAGTACATGTGGGTAAATGGTTAACCAGTTAGCAGGCAGGGCAGCCGGCCGGCCGGTAATTAGAGCCGTCCGCCTGTCCGCCCGCTAATAAGGGTGCAGTTAGGTGCAGAACAGCCCCTCTGTTTCCAGGGGCTAAGTACATGTGGGTCAATGGTTAACCAGTTAGCAGGCAATGCAGCCGGCCGGCAATTACAGCCGCCCGCCCGCTAATCAGGGTGCAGTTAGGTGCAGAACAGCCCATCAGCTTCCAGGGGCTAAGGACATGTGGGTAAATGGTTAACCAGTCAGCAGGCAGAGCAGCCGGCCGGCAATTAGAGCCGCCCGCCCGCTAATCAGGGTGCAGAAAGGTGCAGAACAGCCCATCATTTTCCAGGGGCTAAGTACATGTGGGTAAATGGTTAACCAGTTAGCAGGCAGGGCAGCCGGCCGGCCGGTAATTAGAGCCGCCCGCCCGGTGATAAGGGTGCAGTTAGGTGCCGGCCAGCCCAGCAGCTCCAGGGGCTATGTACATGTGGGTAAATGGTGAACCAGTTAGCAGGCAGGGCAGCCGGCCGGCCGGTAATTAGAGCCGCCCGCCCGGTGATAAGGGTGCAGTTAGGTGCCGGCCAGCCCAGCAGCTCCAGGGGCTAAGTACATGCGGGTAAATGGTTAACCAGTTAGCAGGCAGGGCAGCCGGCCGGCAATTAGAGCCGCCCGCCCGCTAATCAGGGTGCAGTTCGGTGCAGAACAGCCCATCAGCTCCAGGGGCTAAGTACATGTGGGTAAATGGTTAACCAGTTAGCAGGCAGGGCAGCCGGCCGGTAATTAGAGCCGACCTCCCGGCCATTACGGGTGCAGTTAGGTGCCGACCAGCCCAGCAGCTCCAGGGGCTAAGTACATGTGGGTAAATGATTAACCAGTTAGCAGGCAGGGCAGCCGGCCGGTAATTAGAGCCGACCTCCCGGCCATAGGGCTGCAGTTAGGTGCCGACCAGCCCAGCAGCTCCAGGGGCTAAGTACATGTGGGTAAATGATGAACCAGTTAGCAGGCAGGGCAGCCGGCCGCTAATTACAGCCGCCCGCCCGCTAGTAAGGGTGCAGTTAGGTGCAGGACAGCCCATCAGTTTCCAGGGGCTAAGTACATGTGGGTAAATGGTTAACCAGTTAGCAAGGCAGGGCAGCCGGCCGGCCGGTAATTAGAGCCGGCCGCCTGTCCGCCCGCTAGTAAGGGTGCAGTTAGGTGCAGAACAGCCCATCAGTTTCCAGGGGCTAAGTACATGTGGGTAAAAGGTTAACCAGTTAGCAGGCAGGGCAGCCGGCCGGTAATTACAGCCGCCCGCCCGCTAATAAGGGTGCAGTTAGGTGCAGAACAGCCCATCAGTTTCCAGGGGCTAAGTACATGTGGGTAAATGGTTAACCAGTTAGCAAGGCAGGGCAGCTGGCCGGCCGGTAATTAGAGCCGGCCGCCTGTCCGCCCGCCAGTAAGGGTGCAGTGAGTTGCAGAACAGCCCATCAGTTTCCAGGGGCTAAGTACATGTGGGTAAATGGTTAACCAGTTAGCAGGCAGCGCAGCCGGCCGGGAATTACAGCCGGCCGCCTGTCCGCCCGCTAATAAGGGTGCAGTTAGGTGCAGGACAGCCCATCAGTTTCCAGGGGCTAAGTACATGTGGGTCAATGGTGAACCAGTTAGCAGGCAGAGCAGCCGGCCGGCAATTAGAGCCGCCCGCCCGCTAATCAGGGTGCAGTTAGGTGCAGGACAGCCCATCAGTTTCCAGGGGCTAAGTACATGTGGGTAAATGGTTAACCAGTTAGCAGGCAGGGCAGCCGGCCGGCCGGTAATTAGAGCCGGCCGCCTGTCCGCCCACTAATAAGGGTGCAGTTAGGTGCAGAACAGCCCATCAGTTTCCAGGGGCTAAGTACATGTGGGTAAATGGTTAACCAGCTAGCAAGGCAGGGCAGCCGGCCGGCCGGTAATTAGAGCCGGCCGCCTGTCCGCCCGCTAATAAGGGTGCAGTTAGGTGCAGGACAGCCCATCAGTTTCCAGGGGCTAAGTACATGTGGGTAAATGGTTAACCAGTTAGCAGGCAGGGCAGCCGGCCGGTAATTACAGCCGCCCGCCCGCTAATAAGGGTGCAGTTAGGTGCAGAACAGCCCATCAGCTTCCAGGGGCTAAGGACATGTGGGTAAATGGTGAACCAGTTAGCAGGCAGGGCAGCCGGCCGGCCGGTAATTAGAGCCGGCCGCCTGTCCGCCCGCTAATAAGGGTGCAGTTAGGTGCAGAACAGCCCATCAGTTTCCAGGGGCTAAGTACATGTGGGTAAATGGTTAACCAGTTAGCAGGCAGGGCAGCCGGCCGGCCGGTAATTAGAGCCGGCCGCCTGTCCGCCCGCTAATAAGGGTGCAGTTAGGTGCAGAACAGCCCCTCTGTTTCCAGGGGCTAAGTACATGTGGGTCAATGGTTAACCAGTTAGCAGGCAGAGCAGCCGGCCGGCAATTAAAGCCGCCCGCCCGCTAATCAGGGTGCAGTTAGGTGCAGAACAGCCCATCAGTATCCAGGGGCTAAGTACATGTGGGTAAAGGGTTTACCAGTTAGCAGGCAGGGCAGCCGGCCGGCCGGCAATTAGTGCCGACCTCCCGGCAACAAGGGTGCAGTTAGGTCGCCGACCAGCCCAGCAGCTCCAGGGGCTAAGTATATGTGAGTAAATGGTTGACCAGTTAAGCAGGCATGGCAGCCGGCCGGTAAGCGGAGCGTCCCGCCCCGTAATACGGGTGCAGTTAGCTGCAGAACACACCGGCAGGTCCAGGGACGAAGTAGTGGACGGGGAAACGGTTAACCAGTTAACAGGCAGGGCAGCCGTACGGGCAGTAGAGCCGCCCGCCCCGTAATACGGGTGCAGTTCGCGGCAGACCAGCCCCGCAGCTCAAAAGTCTAAGTGGAGAACGGGGAACCGGTTGACCGGTGAGCCGAAGCATGCCAGCAGGCAGGGAAGGTGCAAAAAGGGCCGATAAGACCGAACCGGCACGAGTAACAGGCTGCCGGGGGCGGGTTCCCAGCAAACCAGGTGAGGGGGCGTGGCCGGAGGCCGCGCAGGAGAGCCGCCCGCCCGTGAGTACGGTTAGAGGCAGCAGCGGGCTTCCCCAGCAGGGCAGAAGCCGAAGTGCAGGGAGCGAAATGGTTAACCAGCGAGCAGGCAGCATTCCGGCAGGGCTGGAGGGCGAAAAACGGCGTAAAATAACGGACCGGCAGGAGGAAATGGCTGCCGGGGGGCGGACCCAGAGCCCCCACGTGAGGGGGCGGTTCGGGTGGCAGAGCCGCGCATGCGCGGTTGGAAAACGCGTCACGTCGGAGCAGGGTGAAATCATTAACCAGTCGGCCGCTTCGGCGTCGGCTGGCCGGGCCGAGGAGGGTCGGACCGGGGAAAGGTTCCCGGTTTCGTGTCCGTCGGGTGGTCCCGAGTGCGGCAGGAAAAAATCCGGAATCCTGGGAGCCTTTTTTAAAAAAGAACCGGTCCGGGATGGGGTCGGATTTGGAAGCGTTTGCGGGGCCTAGGTGCCTCTTCGTCGGCATGACTACCGGACGGTCACCCGCCGATCGGCATTTGCGATTTGTTGGCTGGGGAGGTTGGCGGGGTACCTGCAGAATAGTAGGAGGTGGCAAATCGAGAATCGGTCGACATCGCCAAGTGCCTTCTCGAGCCTCCAGGTCTGCAGGGACCGACCCAGGCTGCCCCCAAACCGACCGCGAGGCCGTGCCGGGCGGCCATTTTTGGCCATTTTCGGCATTTTTCGCGTCTTTCGGTAGGTCACGGAAAGCGGCGGCCTGAAGCCCGGGCGTGCCCGGGGAAGGCTCCCCTTCGCCCGCGGGACCGGATTTGCCCCGGAAACGTCCCGAAGCCGGCCGGGAAGGCGGTTTCGAGGGCGAAGCACCTCCGATTGCCTTCGCAAGGCCGGGGAAAGTGGCCCCTGGGCCCGGGAGAGCAAAATCCGTGCGAGGACGGAAGCCCATGAGGTCAGATCCGAGGCTCTTACCCGGCGCCCGGTGGGGGTATTCCCGCAAAGAGCAGCGAGTGCGCCCGGCGACGGGTCAAGTTGCAATTTCTGGCATGCCACTCCTGGAGCTGGTTCATGAGTTCCCCTCGGAAGTCCCGATGAGGAAAGGGCAAAATGGCGTTTTGCGGGCTTTGGGGCCTCTTCGTCGGTAGGACTACCGCCCGACCTTACGGTTGGAATTGTCGGCAGGGGAGGTTGGCGGGGTACCTGCAGAATAGTAGGAGGTGGCAAATCGAGAATCGGTCGACATCGCCAAAAACCTTCTCGAGCCTCCAGGTCTGCAGGGACCGACCCAGGCTGCCGCCAAACCGACCGACAGGCCCTGCCGGCGGCCATTTTTGGCCATTTTCGGCATTTTTCGCCTCTTTCGGCCGGGATGGAAAAGCGGCGGCCTGAAGCCCGGGCCTGCCCGGGGAGGCCTCCTAATCGCCCGGGGGACCGGATTTGCCCCGGTGAGAGCCCCGGAAACGTCCCGAAGCCGGCCGGGAAGGCGGCCAAGGACGAAGCACCTCGGATTGCATTGGCAGGCCGTGCAAAGTGGCCTCCGGGCCCGCGAGACAATGCAGGGTGCCCTCGGTGTGCCCCTGAGAAATGGTTAACCAAACGAAGGACAGTGCGCCTCGGATTGCATTGGCAGGCCATGCAAAGGGGCCCCCGGGCCCGCGAGACGTTACAGATTGCCCTCGGTGAGCCCCTGAGAAATGGTTAACCAATTGGACTTAGTCTCTGGCGGAGAGACAAAGTGTTTTCACGAGAAATGGTTAACCAATTGGACTTCGTCTCTGGCAGAGAGGCAAAGTGTTTTCACGAGAAATGGTTAACCAATGAGGACAATGGACCTCGGGTTGCATTGGCAGGCCGGGCAAAGTGGCTCTTGGGCCCGCGAGAGCAAAATCCGTGCACAGACGGAAGTCCATGAGGTCAGATCCGAGGCCTTTACCCGGCACCCGGTGGGGGTATTCCCGCAGAGAGTAGCGAATCTGCCCGGCGACGGGTCAAGTTGCATTTTCTGGCATGCCACTCCTGGAGCTGGTTAATGAGTTCCCCTCGGAAGTCCCGATGAGGAAAGGGCAAAATGGCGTTTTGCGGGCTTTGGGGCCTCCTGGACGGTAGGACTACCGCCCGACCTTACGGTTGGAATTGTTGGCAGGGGAGGTTGGCGGGGTACCTGCAGAATAGTAGGAGGTGGCAAATCGAGAATCGGTCGACATCGCCAAAAACCTTCTCGAGCCTCCAGGTCTGCAGGGACCGACCCAGGCTGCCGCCAAACCGACCGACAGGCCCTGCCGGCGGCCATTTTTGGCCATTTTCGGCATTTTTCGCCTCTTTCGGCCGGGATGGAAAAGCGGCGGCCTGAAGCCCGGGCCTGCCCGGGGAGGCCTCCTAATCGCCCGGGGGACCGGATTTGCCCCGGTGAGAGCCCCCGAAACGTCCCGAAGCCGGCCGGGAAGGCGGCCAAGGGCGAAGCACCTCGGATTGCATTGGCAGGCCGTGCAAAGTGGCCTCCGGGCCCGCGAGACAGTGCAGGGTGCCCTCGGTGTGCCCCTGAGAAATGGTTAACCAAACGAAGGACAGTGCGCCTCGGATTGCATTGGCAGGCCGTGCAAAGGGGCCCCCGGGCCCGCGAGACGTTACAGATTGCCCTCGGTGTGCCACTGAGAAATGGTTAACCAATTGGACTTAGTCTCTGGCAGAGAGGCAAAGTGTTTTCACGAGAAATGGTTAACCAATTGGACTTAGTCTCTGGCAGAGAGGCAAAGTGTTTTCAAGAGAAATGGTTAACCAATTGGACTTAGTCTCTGGCAGAGAGGCAAAGTGTTTTCCAGAGAAATGGTTAACCAATTGGACTTAGTCTCTGGCGGAGAGACAAAGTGTTTTCAAGAGAAATGGTGAACCAATTGGACTTAGTCTCTGGCAGAGAGGCAAAGTGTTCTCACGAGAAATGGTTAACCAATTGGACTTAGTCTCTGGCAGAGAGGCAAAGTGTTTTCCTGAGAAATGGTTAACCAATTGGACTTAGTCTCTGGCAGAGAGGCAAAGTGTTTTCCAGAGAAATGGTTAACCAATTGGACTTAGTCTCTGGCGGAGAGACAAAGTGTTTTCACGAGAAATGGTTAACCAATTGGACTTAGTCTCTGGCGGAGAGACAAAGTGTTTTCAAGAGAAATGGTTAACCAAATGGACTTAGTCTCTGGCAGAGAGGCAAAGTGTTTTCAAGAGAAATGGTTAACCAATTGGACTTGGTCTCTGAACGGCAGGCAAATTGTGGCCTTGAGAAATGATTAACCAATTGGACTTAGTCTCTGGCGGAGAGACAAAGTGTTTTCACGAGAAATGGTTAACCAATTGGACTTAGTCTCTGGCAGAGAGGCAAAGTGTTTTCCTGAGAAATGGTTAACCAATTGGACTTAGTCTCTGGCAGAGAGGCAAAGTGTTTTCCAGAGAAATGGTTAACCAATTGGACTTAGTCTCTGGCGGAGAGACAAAGTGTTTTCAAGAGAAATGGTGAACCAATTGGACTTAGTCTCTGGCAGAGAGGCAAAGTGTTCTCACGAGAAATGGTTAACCAATTGGACTTAGTCTCTGGCAGAGAGGCAAAGTGTTTTCCTGAGAAATGGTTAACCAATTGGACTTAGTCTCTGGCAGAGAGGCAAAGTGTTTTCCAGAGAAATGGTTAACCAATTGGACTTAGTCTCTGGCGGAGAGACAAAGTGTTTTCACGAGAAATGGTTAACCAATTGGACTTAGTCTCTGGCGGAGAGACAAAGTGTTTTCAAGAGAAATGGTTAACCAAATGGACTTCGTCTCTGGCAGAGAGGCAAAGTGTTTTCCAGAGAAATGGTTAACCAATTGGACTTAGTCTCTGGCGGAGAGACAAAGTGTTTTCACGAGAAATGGTTAACCAATTGGACTTCGTCTCTGGCAGAGAGGCAAAGTGTTTTCAAGAGAAATGGTTAACCAATTGGACTTAGTCTCTGGCAGAGAGGCAAAGTGATTTCAAGAGAAATGGTTAACCAATTGGACTTGGTCTCTGAACGGCAGGCAAATTGTGGCCTTGAGAAATGATTAACCAATTGGACTTAGTCTCTGGCGGAGAGACAAAGTGTTTTCACGAGAAATGGTTAACCAATTGGACTTAGTCTCTGGCAGAGAGGCAAAGTGTTTTCCTGAGAAATGGTTAACCAATTGGACTTAGTCTCTGGCAGAGAGGCAGAGTGTTTTCACGAGAAATGGATAACCAATTGGACTTAGTCTCTGGCAGAGAGGCAAAGTGTTTTCAAGAGAAATGGTTAACCAATTGGACTTTGTCTCTGGCAGAGAGGCAAAGCGTTTTCCTGAGAAATGGTTAACCAATTGGACTTAGTCTCTGGCGGAGAGGCAAAGTGTTTTCAAGAGAAATGGTTAACCAATTGGACTTGGTCTCTGAACGGCAGGCAAATTGCGGCCATGAGAAATGGTTAACCAATTGGACTTAAGTCTCTGGCAGAGAGGCAAAGTGTTTTCCTGAGAAATGGTTAACCAATTGGACTTAGTCTCTGGTGGAGAGGCAAAGTGTTTCCCGTTGTAATGGTTGGCCAATGCACTTCGGATTGCGTTGGTAGGCCGTGGAAAGTGGCTCTTGGGCCCGCGAGAGCAAAATCCGTGCGCAGACGGAAGTCCATGAGGTCAGATCCGAGGCCTTTACCCGGCACCCGGTGGGGGTATTCCCGCAGAGAGTAGCGGGTGTGCCCGGCGACGGGTCAAGTTGCAATTTCTGGCATACCACTCCTGGAGCTCGTTAATGAGTTCCCCTCGGAAGTCCCGATGAGAAAATGGCAAAATGGCGTTTTGCGGGCTTTGGGGCCTCCTGGACGGTAGGCCTACCGCCCGACCTTACGGTTGCAATTGTTGGCAGGGGAGGTTGGCGGGGTACCCGGAGATTTTCGGGGACACGATTTTCAGAACATTTTCAGACAACGGTCACACTTTAAAAATGCCCAGAAAAGTGCGACTTTGAGGGTGGTAAGCGTTTTCAAATAGAATACCTTTCAAAGAGCTCTCGGAAGTCCTATATGAGGATTTAAGATGAATTTGTGCGGGCTTTCCGAACTCCGTTGTCGGTCTGAAATATCGGCCAGGGTCCAGACCGGTGGTAACCCTGGTTTAATAAACTTGGCCTGTGGCGAAAAGAACAGACAAAATGACAAAGTGTCAAATATATATATATATATATATATATATACATGTGTATTTATGAACAAAAAAAATCACAAAGTGTCACCTGGCGGTGTACTTGATGATGAAAAATAAAAATACAAAGTCTGTTCACAGGCACCTTTGGGGCGGGGGTGCCTGAGTCCCCTTGGGTTGCACACTAGAGTGTTTGACATGGACAGAGTCAACACTGTGTGCGTGCCCAGAACCCTTTTGAACGCAGGCGACGCACGCCGGTCGGCATTTCCTCTCCGTGCGAGCGCCAACAGGTTGCTTCCGTTGTTTTACAAATAAGAAAATTGTATTTATGAGCAGCAAAAAAAAAAATCACAAAGTTTCACCTGGCGGTGTACTTGATGATGAAAAATAAAAATACAAAGCCTGTTCACAGGCACCTAGGGGGCGGGCGGGGTGCCTGAGTCCCCTTGGGTTGCACACTGCAGTGTTTGACATGGGCAGAGTCAACACCGTGTGCGTGCCCAGAACCGTTTTGAACGCAGGCGACGCACGCCAGTCGGCATTTCCTAGCCGTGCGAGCGCCAGCAGGTTGCTTCGGTTGTTGCAAAAATAAGAAAATTGCACCGCTGCGGACCACCCCTCCACCCGCGGTTGAACCAGTACCCGAGCGAGGCCACGCTGGCTCC
>NW_027598214.1:40000-47500 GCF_964194155.1 Cetorhinus maximus
GCAGGCAGAGCAGCCGGCCGGCAATTAGAGCCGCCCGCCCGCTAATCAGGGTGCAGATAGGTGCAGAACAGCCCATCATTTTCCAGGGGCTAAGTACATGTGGGTAAATGGTTAACCAGTTAGCAGGCAGGGCAGCCGGCCGGCCGGTAATTAGAGCCGCCCGCCCGGTGATAAGGGTGCAGTTAGGTGCCGGCCAGCCCAGCAGCTCCAGGGGCTATGTACATGTGGGTAAATGGTGAACCAGTTAGCAGGCAGGGCAGCCGGCCGGCCGGTAATTAGAGCCGCCCGCCCGGTGATAAGGGTGCAGTTAGGTGCCGGCCAGCCCAGCAGCTCCAGGGGCTAAGTACATGCGGGTAAATGGTTAACCAGTTAGCAGGCAGGGCAGCCGGCCGGCAATTAGAGCCGCCCGCCCGCTAATCAGGGTGCAGTTCGGTGCAGAACAGCCCATCAGCTCCAGGGGCTAAGTACATGTGGGTAAATGGTTAACCAGTTAGCAGGCAGGGCAGCCGGCCGGTAATTAGAGCCGACCTCCCGGCCATTACGGGTGCAGTTAGGTGCCGACCAGCCCAGCAGCTCCAGGGGCTAAGTACATGTGGGTAAATGATTAACCAGTTAGCAGGCAGGGCAGCCGGCCGGTAATTAGAGCCGACCTCCCGGCCATAGGGCTGCAGTTAGGTGCCGACCAGCCCAGCAGCTCCAGGGGCTAAGTACATGTGGGTAAATGATGAACCAGTTAGCAGGCAGGGCAGCCGGCCGCTAATTACAGCCGCCCGCCCGCTAGTAAGGGTGCAGTTAGGTGCAGGACAGCCCATCAGTTTCCAGGGGCTAAGTACATGTGGGTAAATGGTTAACCAGTTAGCAAGGCAGGGCAGCCGGCCGGCCGGTAATTAGAGCCGGCCGCCTGTCCGCCCGCTAGTAAGGGTGCAGTTAGGTGCAGAACAGCCCATCAGTTTCCAGGGGCTAAGTACATGTGGGTAAAAGGTTAACCAGTTAGCAGGCAGGGCAGCCGGCCGGTAATTACAGCCGCCCGCCCGCTAATAAGGGTGCAGTTAGGTGCAGAACAGCCCATCAGTTTCCAGGGGCTAAGTACATGTGGGTAAATGGTTAACCAGTTAGCAAGGCAGGGCAGCTGGCCGGCCGGTAATTAGAGCCGGCCGCCTGTCCGCCCGCCAGTAAGGGTGCAGTGAGTTGCAGAACAGCCCATCAGTTTCCAGGGGCTAAGTACATGTGGGTAAATGGTTAACCAGTTAGCAGGCAGCGCAGCCGGCCGGGAATTACAGCCGGCCGCCTGTCCGCCCGCTAATAAGGGTGCAGTTAGGTGCAGGACAGCCCATCAGTTTCCAGGGGCTAAGTACATGTGGGTCAATGGTGAACCAGTTAGCAGGCAGAGCAGCCGGCCGGCAATTAGAGCCGCCCGCCCGCTAATCAGGGTGCAGTTAGGTGCAGGACAGCCCATCAGTTTCCAGGGGCTAAGTACATGTGGGTAAATGGTTAACCAGTTAGCAGGCAGGGCAGCCGGCCGGCCGGTAATTAGAGCCGGCCGCCTGTCCGCCCACTAATAAGGGTGCAGTTAGGTGCAGAACAGCCCATCAGTTTCCAGGGGCTAAGTACATGTGGGTAAATGGTTAACCAGCTAGCAAGGCAGGGCAGCCGGCCGGCCGGTAATTAGAGCCGGCCGCCTGTCCGCCCGCTAATAAGGGTGCAGTTAGGTGCAGGACAGCCCATCAGTTTCCAGGGGCTAAGTACATGTGGGTAAATGGTTAACCAGTTAGCAGGCAGGGCAGCCGGCCGGTAATTACAGCCGCCCGCCCGCTAATAAGGGTGCAGTTAGGTGCAGAACAGCCCATCAGCTTCCAGGGGCTAAGGACATGTGGGTAAATGGTGAACCAGTTAGCAGGCAGGGCAGCCGGCCGGCCGGTAATTAGAGCCGGCCGCCTGTCCGCCCGCTAATAAGGGTGCAGTTAGGTGCAGAACAGCCCATCAGTTTCCAGGGGCTAAGTACATGTGGGTAAATGGTTAACCAGTTAGCAGGCAGGGCAGCCGGCCGGCCGGTAATTAGAGCCGGCCGCCTGTCCGCCCGCTAATAAGGGTGCAGTTAGGTGCAGAACAGCCCCTCTGTTTCCAGGGGCTAAGTACATGTGGGTCAATGGTTAACCAGTTAGCAGGCAGAGCAGCCGGCCGGCAATTAAAGCCGCCCGCCCGCTAATCAGGGTGCAGTTAGGTGCAGAACAGCCCATCAGTATCCAGGGGCTAAGTACATGTGGGTAAAGGGTTTACCAGTTAGCAGGCAGGGCAGCCGGCCGGCCGGCAATTAGTGCCGACCTCCCGGCAACAAGGGTGCAGTTAGGTCGCCGACCAGCCCAGCAGCTCCAGGGGCTAAGTATATGTGAGTAAATGGTTGACCAGTTAAGCAGGCATGGCAGCCGGCCGGTAAGCGGAGCGTCCCGCCCCGTAATACGGGTGCAGTTAGCTGCAGAACACACCGGCAGGTCCAGGGACGAAGTAGTGGACGGGGAAACGGTTAACCAGTTAACAGGCAGGGCAGCCGTACGGGCAGTAGAGCCGCCCGCCCCGTAATACGGGTGCAGTTCGCGGCAGACCAGCCCCGCAGCTCAAAAGTCTAAGTGGAGAACGGGGAACCGGTTGACCGGTGAGCCGAAGCATGCCAGCAGGCAGGGAAGGTGCAAAAAGGGCCGATAAGACCGAACCGGCACGAGTAACAGGCTGCCGGGGGCGGGTTCCCAGCAAACCAGGTGAGGGGGCGTGGCCGGAGGCCGCGCAGGAGAGCCGCCCGCCCGTGAGTACGGTTAGAGGCAGCAGCGGGCTTCCCCAGCAGGGCAGAAGCCGAAGTGCAGGGAGCGAAATGGTTAACCAGCGAGCAGGCAGCATTCCGGCAGGGCTGGAGGGCGAAAAACGGCGTAAAATAACGGACCGGCAGGAGGAAATGGCTGCCGGGGGGCGGACCCAGAGCCCCCACGTGAGGGGGCGGTTCGGGTGGCAGAGCCGCGCATGCGCGGTTGGAAAACGCGTCACGTCGGAGCAGGGTGAAATCATTAACCAGTCGGCCGCTTCGGCGTCGGCTGGCCGGGCCGAGGAGGGTCGGACCGGGGAAAGGTTCCCGGTTTCGTGTCCGTCGGGTGGTCCCGAGTGCGGCAGGAAAAAATCCGGAATCCTGGGAGCCTTTTTTAAAAAAGAACCGGTCCGGGATGGGGTCGGATTTGGAAGCGTTTGCGGGGCCTAGGTGCCTCTTCGTCGGCATGACTACCGGACGGTCACCCGCCGATCGGCATTTGCGATTTGTTGGCTGGGGAGGTTGGCGGGGTACCTGCAGAATAGTAGGAGGTGGCAAATCGAGAATCGGTCGACATCGCCAAGTGCCTTCTCGAGCCTCCAGGTCTGCAGGGACCGACCCAGGCTGCCCCCAAACCGACCGCGAGGCCGTGCCGGGCGGCCATTTTTGGCCATTTTCGGCATTTTTCGCGTCTTTCGGTAGGTCACGGAAAGCGGCGGCCTGAAGCCCGGGCGTGCCCGGGGAAGGCTCCCCTTCGCCCGCGGGACCGGATTTGCCCCGGAAACGTCCCCGAAGCCGGCCGGGAAGGCGGTTTCGAGGGCGAAGCACCTCCGATTGCCTTCGCAAGGCCGGGAAAGTGGCCCCTGGGCCCGGGAGAGCAAAATCCGTGCGAGGACGGAAGCCCATGAGGTCAGATCCGAGGCTCTTACCCGGCGCCCGGTGGGGGTATTCCCGCAAAGAGCAGCGAGTGCGCCCGGCGACGGGTCAAGTTGCAATTTCTGGCATGCCACTCCTGGAGCTGGTTCATGAGTTCCCCTCGGAAGTCCCGATGAGGAAAGGGCAAAATGGCGTTTTGCGGGCTTTGGGGCCTCTTCGTCGGTAGGACTACCGCCCGACCTTACGGTTGGAATTGTCGGCAGGGGAGGTTGGCGGGGTACCTGCAGAATAGTAGGAGGTGGCAAATCGAGAATCGGTCGACATCGCCAAAAACCTTCTCGAGCCTCCAGGTCTGCAGGGACCGACCCAGGCTGCCGCCAAACCGACCGACAGGCCCTGCCGGCGGCCATTTTTGGCCATTTTCGGCATTTTTCGCCTCTTTCGGCCGGGATGGAAAAGCGGCGGCCTGAAGCCCG
This sequence comes from Cetorhinus maximus, assembly GCF_964194155.1. Taxonomy (NCBI): domain Eukaryota; kingdom Metazoa; phylum Chordata; class Chondrichthyes; order Lamniformes; family Cetorhinidae; genus Cetorhinus; species Cetorhinus maximus. The sequence goes on from NW_027598214.1 coordinate 44,144, forward strand.
GGCCTGCCCGGGGAGGCCTCCTAATCGCCCGGGGACCGGATTTGCCCCGGTGAGAGCCCCGGAAACGTCCCGAAGCCGGCCGGGAAGGCGGCCAAGGACGAAGCACCTCGGATTGCATTGGCAGGCCGTGCAAAGTGGCCTCCGGGCCCGCGAGACAATGCAGGGTGCCCTCGGTGTGCCCCTGAGAAATGGTTAACCAAACGAAGGACAGTGCGCCTCGGATTGCATTGGCAGGCCATGCAAAGGGGCCCCCGGGCCCGCGAGACGTTACAGATTGCCCTCGGTGAGCCCCTGAGAAATGGTTAACCAATTGGACTTAGTCTCTGGCGGAGAGACAAAGTGTTTTCACGAGAAATGGTTAACCAATTGGACTTCGTCTCTGGCAGAGAGGCAAAGTGTTTTCACGAGAAATGGTTAACCAATGAGGACAATGGACCTCGGGTTGCATTGGCAGGCCGGGCAAAGTGGCTCTTGGGCCCGCGAGAGCAAAATCCGTGCACAGACGGAAGTCCATGAGGTCAGATCCGAGGCCTTTACCCGGCACCCGGTGGGGGTATTCCCGCAGAGAGTAGCGAATCTGCCCGGCGACGGGTCAAGTTGCATTTTCTGGCATGCCACTCCTGGAGCTGGTTAATGAGTTCCCCTCGGAAGTCCCGATGAGGAAAGGGCAAAATGGCGTTTTGCGGGCTTTGGGGCCTCCTGGACGGTAGGACTACCGCCCGACCTTACGGTTGGAATTGTTGGCAGGGGAGGTTGGCGGGGTACCTGCAGAATAGTAGGAGGTGGCAAATCGAGAATCGGTCGACATCGCCAAAAACCTTCTCGAGCCTCCAGGTCTGCAGGGACCGACCCAGGCTGCCGCCAAACCGACCGACAGGCCCTGCCGGCGGCCATTTTTGGCCATTTTCGGCATTTTTCGCCTCTTTCGGCCGGGATGGAAAAGCGGCGGCCTGAAGCCCGGGCCTGCCCGGGGAGGCCTCCTAATCGCCCGGGGGACCGGATTTGCCCCGGTGAGAGCCCCCGAAACGTCCCGAAGCCGGCCGGGAAGGCGGCCAAGGGCGAAGCACCTCGGATTGCATTGGCAGGCCGTGCAAAGTGGCCTCCGGGCCCGCGAGACAGTGCAGGGTGCCCTCGGTGTGCCCCTGAGAAATGGTTAACCAAACGAAGGACAGTGCGCCTCGGATTGCATTGGCAGGCCGTGCAAAGGGGCCCCCGGGCCCGCGAGACGTTACAGATTGCCCTCGGTGTGCCACTGAGAAATGGTTAACCAATTGGACTTAGTCTCTGGCAGAGAGGCAAAGTGTTTTCACGAGAAATGGTTAACCAATTGGACTTAGTCTCTGGCAGAGAGGCAAAGTGTTTTCAAGAGAAATGGTTAACCAATTGGACTTAGTCTCTGGCAGAGAGGCAAAGTGTTTTCCAGAGAAATGGTTAACCAATTGGACTTAGTCTCTGGCGGAGAGACAAAGTGTTTTCAAGAGAAATGGTGAACCAATTGGACTTAGTCTCTGGCAGAGAGGCAAAGTGTTCTCACGAGAAATGGTTAACCAATTGGACTTAGTCTCTGGCAGAGAGGCAAAGTGTTTTCCTGAGAAATGGTTAACCAATTGGACTTAGTCTCTGGCAGAGAGGCAAAGTGTTTTCCAGAGAAATGGTTAACCAATTGGACTTAGTCTCTGGCGGAGAGACAAAGTGTTTTCACGAGAAATGGTTAACCAATTGGACTTAGTCTCTGGCGGAGAGACAAAGTGTTTTCAAGAGAAATGGTTAACCAAATGGACTTAGTCTCTGGCAGAGAGGCAAAGTGTTTTCAAGAGAAATGGTTAACCAATTGGACTTGGTCTCTGAACGGCAGGCAAATTGTGGCCTTGAGAAATGATTAACCAATTGGACTTAGTCTCTGGCGGAGAGACAAAGTGTTTTCACGAGAAATGGTTAACCAATTGGACTTAGTCTCTGGCAGAGAGGCAAAGTGTTTTCCTGAGAAATGGTTAACCAATTGGACTTAGTCTCTGGCAGAGAGGCAAAGTGTTTTCCAGAGAAATGGTTAACCAATTGGACTTAGTCTCTGGCGGAGAGACAAAGTGTTTTCAAGAGAAATGGTGAACCAATTGGACTTAGTCTCTGGCAGAGAGGCAAAGTGTTCTCACGAGAAATGGTTAACCAATTGGACTTAGTCTCTGGCAGAGAGGCAAAGTGTTTTCCTGAGAAATGGTTAACCAATTGGACTTAGTCTCTGGCAGAGAGGCAAAGTGTTTTCCAGAGAATGGTTAACCAATTGGACTTAGTCTCTGGCGGAGAGACAAAGTGTTTTCACGAGAAATGGTTAACCAATTGGACTTAGTCTCTGGCGGAGAGACAAAGTGTTTCAAGAGAAATGGTTAACCAAATGGACTTCGTCTCTGGCAGAGAGGCAAAGTGTTTTCCAGAGAAATGGTTAACCAATTGGACTTAGTCTCTGGCGGAGAGACAAAGTGTTTTCACGAGAAATGGTTAACCAATTGGACTTCGTCTCTGGCAGAGAGGCAAAGTGTTTTCAAGAGAAATGGTTAACCAATTGGACTTAGTCTCTGGCAGAGAGGCAAAGTGATTTCAAGAGAAATGGTTAACCAATTGGACTTGGTCTCTGAACGGCAGGCAAATTGTGGCCTTGAGAAATGATTAACCAATTGGACTTAGTCTCTGGCGGAGAGACAAAGTGTTTTCACGAGAAATGGTTAACCAATTGGACTTAGTCTCTGGCAGAGAGGCAAAGTGTTTTCCTGAGAAATGGTTAACCAATTGGACTTAGTCTCTGGCAGAGAGGCAGAGTGTTTTCACGAGAAATGGATAACCAATTGGACTTAGTCTCTGGCAGAGAGGCAAAGTGTTTTCAAGAGAAATGGTTAACCAATTGGACTTTGTCTCTGGCAGAGAGGCAAAGCGTTTTCCTGAGAAATGGTTAACCAATTGGACTTAGTCTCTGGCGGAGAGGCAAAGTGTTTTCAAGAGAAATGGTTAACCAATTGGACTTGGTCTCTGAACGGCAGGCAAATTGCGGCCATGAGAAATGGTTAACCAATTGGACTTAAGTCTCTGGCAGAGAGGCAAAGTGTTTTCCTGAGAAATGGTTAACCAATTGGACTTAGTCTCTGGTGGAGAGGCAAAGTGTTTCCCGTTGTAATGGTTGGCCAATGCACTTCGGATTGCGTTGGTAGGCCGTGGAAAGTGGCTCTTGGGCCCGCGAGAGCAAAATCCGTGCGCAGACGGAAGTCCATGAGGTCAGATCCGAGGCCTTTACCCGGCACCCGGTGGGGGTATTCCCGCAGAGAGTAGCGGGTGTGCCCGGCGACGGGTCAAGTTGCAATTTCTGGCATA
>NW_027598215.1:0-50958 GCF_964194155.1 Cetorhinus maximus
GGTGATCGGAGCCCGGCAAAAATCGGGCGGCGTCGCCGGTGCCTCGACCACCTCCTCCGGGACCGATCGCTCCCTTCCCGTCCGCCCCTCCGACTTCCCCAGCCCCGCGGGAGCCGCTTAGTCGCAATCGCCGAATCTGCCGCCTCGGCGCCGCTGGCTTTGCGTTTACCACAAACCGTGGGCCATCAAAATGGCCGCCCTCTGCTCACAGTCGCACATTCGTCTCCCCGGCTTCGTTTCCTCACAAACTACTTCTCTTCTCCAGGACCCTCGCTCCCACCTCCCTCCCTCTGCTCCTCCTGCTCCCGATCTCCGGCACCTGTCTCGGATTATTCCCCTGCTCCCAACCCCTTCAGTCCCACTCTTAGCTTTCGACGAATCTGCGCTCTTCGGCTCTCCGCCACCTTTTCCCTAAGGTTCCCTTTCCGCCGCCGCAGATTCGCCGCCCCGATTAATTTATATATTTAAATAACCGTGGAGGTGGGAGGGGTCGCGGCCTCTCCTATCCCCTCCTTTCCTCCCCTTTCCGATTGGACGATTCTATTCTTTCCGGCCCGCCCACCCTCCCAAACGTCACTCGGCGAATCTGCCGCTCCTCATTTCTTTGGTCCTCCAGATTGTTTGACTCAACCAGACGGTCCTCCCGGCTGCTAGCGCCTCATTCCCTCCCGCACATTCGCGATTCCCTCTCCCTTCATCACACCCCCTGCGTACCTTAATTTTTATTATCTCCCCTTTTCACTCTCCCTCTGGCCTCCTCCCTGCATTATGGAATATTTTATTGAGCTGTCACGAATCCGCCTCTTGGAGTCGCGAGCCACCTTTCTCGAATCACCGGTGGCTCCTCTTTCCCTCCCGCTGATTCGTCCCAATCCATTTTTATTTTCGTCCTCTCGCTCTCTCCCCTCCATTTTCTATCCTCCCCGACCTAAGCGTTCTCGACGCGACCCATTACCCCAGCTCCGAGCGCCTCTTTTTTTTCCCCATCGCTTTTTTATCCTCCCCTCCCTTTCTCGCTCTCTCCGACTTCGAATCTGCCGCCCTGAGCTGAAGAGTTTCTTTCTCACCGGAACCAAAATGGCGACCGTCGTTTTCGGCAGTTCGGGGTCGTCAGTGGGAGGAGGGCGAGTGTTTCCGGGTCCGCCGTGTGGGGGTTATGATGGGGGCAGGGTAGAGGATGGGAGGGGGGAGCAACCCACTTAGAGACCAATAAACAAAATAAATAAACAATGTAAATAACATTATAAATAATGTCAATAAAAATATAAATGAACAAAATTCATAAATAACATAAACATAAAATATAAATAAATAATATTAACAAATAATATCATTAACATCAAACATTACAAATAAACAACATGGATAAGATTTGTAAATAATAATAATCAATATCAATAATTAATATAAATAAACAATCAATATTAATAAATAATTTCAATAAATATAAATAAACAATTTTAATATAATTAAACAGCATAAATAAACAAGGTAAGCAATATAAATAAACAATATTAATAAATAATAAATAAACAATATTAGTACATAATATAAATAAACAATCTAAATAAACAATATTAATACATAATCTAAATAAACAATAAATAAACAATCTAAATAAACAATCTAAATAAACAATAAATAAACAATCTAAATAAACAATATTAATACATAATATAAATAAACAATAAATAAACAATCTAAATAAACAATCTAAATAAACAATAAATAAACAATCTAAATAAACAATATTAATACATAATATAAATAAACAATGAATAAACAATCTAAATAAACAATATTAATACATAATCTAAATAAACAATAAATAATAATCTAAATAAACAATATTAATACATAATCTAAATAAACAATAAATAAACAATCTAAATAAACAATATTAATACATAATATAAATAAACAATAAATAAACAATCTAAATAAACAATATTAGTGCATAATATAAATAAACAATAAATAAACAATCTAAATAAACAATATTAATACATAATATAAATAAACCATAAATAAACAATCTAAATAAGCAATATTAATACATAATATAAATAAACAATAAATAAACAATCTAAATAAACAATATTAGTACATAATATAAATAAACAATCTAAATAAACAATATTAATACATAATATAAATAAACAATAAATAAACAATCTAAATAAACAATATTAGTACATAATATAAATAAACAATAAATAAACAATATTAATACATAATATAAATAAACCATAAATAAACAATCTAAATAAGCAATGTTAATACATAATATAAATAAACAATAAATAATCTAAATAAACAATATTAGTACATAATATAAATAAACAATCTAAATAAACAATATTAATACATAATATAAATAAACAATCTAAATAAACAATATTAGTACATAATATAAATAAACAACAAATAAACAATCTAAATAAACAATATTAATACATAATATAAATAACCCATAAATAAACAATCTAAATAAACAATATTAGTACATAATACAAATAAACAATCTATATAAACAATATTAATACATAATATAAATAAACAATCTAAATAAACAATATTAATACATAATATAAATAAACAATAAATAAACAATCTAAATAAACAATCTAAATAAACAATAAATAATCTAAATAAACAATATTAATACATAATATAAATAAACAATAAATAAACAATCTAAATAAACAATATTAGTACATAATACAAATAAACAATAAATAAACAATCTAAATAAACAATATTAATACATAATATAAATAAACAATAAATAAACAATCTAAATAAACAATATTAGTACATAATACAAATAAACAATCTAAATAAACAATATTAATACATAATATAAATAAACAATAAATAAACAATCTAAATAAACAATATTAGTACATAATATAAATAAACAATCTAAATAAACAATAAATAAACAATCTAAATAAACAATATTAATACATAATATAAATAAACAATAAATAAGTAATATAAATAAACAATAAATAAACAATATAAATAAACAATATTAATACATAATATAAATAAACAATAAATAAGTAATATAAATAAACAATTTATATAAATAATAAATAAATAAAATCAATAAACAATATACATAATGTAAATAAATGATATAAATATATATTATAAATAATATAAATTAGCACTAAAAATAAAAATATCAAGAAATAAGATCAACGAATAAAGAATATAAATAAATAATATAAATAAAATATCAATAAACAAAAGAGATAAATAATATCAATAAACAGTATAAATATATAACATAAATTAACAATATAAATAAATAATAGAAAAAATCAATCAATAATTAATATTAATAAATAACAAATAAACAATATAAATGTATAGGATAAATAAACAATATAAACAAATAATATGAATAAATATATCAACAAGCAATATAGATAAACAGTATAAATAATATAAATTAACAATATGAATAAACAGTAAGAATAAGCAATATGAATGAACAATAGAAATAATATAAATAAACTGTTAAGATAAATATATCAGCAAACAATATAGAGAAACAATTGAAATAATTAATATAAATGTGTCAGCAAACAATATAGATAAACAATATGAATATAATAAACCGAAAATAAACAGCAGAAATAAATAATATACATAAACAATATTAAAGAAAAGAAAATCCATCAATAAACAAAGACTGAATCATCTGTATAGAATATAAATAAAGAGCTATATAATAAATAGACAAATAAATATTTAATGATAAAATAAATAAATTAGATCATTGATAAATAGAACAATATATCACAACATAATGTTAATAACAAGTATATAGTTAATAAATCGACAAATTATAAATAATATCCATAGAATCTACTTTTATATTGATGGATACTTAATAAACAGATAAATAATACATTGACGGGGCAGAGTTTTGCCCTTGCCAGGCTTGGCTTGGCGTGGATGGTTGGGGGTGGGGGCAGCCGGGAAGCCGAACCCTGCCCGCGATTGGCACCGCACCGCGATTTCGATGCAGGCCCGCCCAGCGCGAAGCACCCGCGGCAGCGCTGAGCCCTGCCTGTGCTGCGGGCGGGCGAGGCGAGGCCGAGCACGGACTTGGCGTGCGCCCGCGAGTGAGCGCTGCATAGTCTCCCCGAGGCGCGGAGCTGCCTGAGGGAGACGGAGAGAGGCGGGGAGAAATCATTTTTTAAAAAGTAGAACGCGAGCGGGGGACACGTGAGGAACGAAAAACTCCCAGTTTTTCTCCGGTTTTTATCTGCGGTAGGAAAGGCTCAAGTGTGCCCGCCAAGCGAAATTTCTGCCCGTAAATATAAATTATGGAAATAAAATACATGGTTAAAGTTAACCAGAATAGAATAATAATATATCGCAATATGATATTAATAACAAGTAACGAGTTAATAAATAGACAAATTATATATAATATAAGTAGAATATAAATATAAAAATAGAGATAGTCAATGAATAGACAGATAATAAACGTATGGGCCGAATTCACCCAGGGCCGCGCTAAGTGTGGGAGCGGGCGGGTAAAATGGAGTCCTAGCCGCCTGATGAAAATGGCGGGGTTTCACGAGCCCCGCCTCATTGCGTGTTCCCTCCCGTGAAACATGCCGTTTCCATGGCGAGCGTGCGTGCTCTCGTCCGCTGGCTCACCAGCGCCCCGCTGTTCCGTCACGCCGTCCGCCATCTTTAAACGACAGGCCGCCGGCAAGGCGCGCGTGGTCACCAGCTCACCACCGCTGCCCGGGAGATATGGCCAGCAAAGGCAAAAAGACTGCAGCCCCGCCCCCCCTTACTCCCGCCTCAACGACGGGCCCCTCGAGCGACTACTGGACGCCGTGCAGGCTCACCGGGATGTGCTCTACCCCCCTGCTCTGGCCGCAGGATGGGCAGCAAAGTCACCAACCCCGGCTTGGGAGGTGGATAGGCCGCGGTGGTCAGCGCCAAGGCCCTGCAGGGGAGGGTAGCCACCCGGTGCCGCGAAAGGATGAATGGTCTCCTCCGTACGGCCGGGGTAAGTCACTCTTTCCATCACTCCCAACTCACCACACACTCACAAACCTGTCGCACACCCACACAGCCCTCACTCGCTGCCAGTGCAAGGGACATCACCATTCACTCTCTCACACACACACCTTCATTGTCCTCCATCCCCTCCATGGCACCACTCACCACCCGCACAGACCAGGCATACTTATCACCTGGCCCGGCAGGAGTCCTGATACGCTCTCCCCATCTCTACCCACGCAGGACAAACTAGCTCACAACAGGAGGGGGAAGGTCTCAGGCAGGTGGAGGGATGCAGGAGGTCAAAGTTCCGGCAGAATTCGAAAACAGAGCCATCCAGCTGGCCGGCGGTGACCGGGACCGGTCCTGTGAGGTCGGCGCTGCTCTACCAAGTGAGGATCCAGCACTGCGACGTCCATCAGACAACCGTGCTGTGAGTGATGTGTCCCTGTATCACAGGCCACTGCATTAATTGTCTCCCCTTGCTTTCGCAGCCACATCTGGGCAGCAGCAGACAGAGCCCACAACCCCAGGCCCTCCAAGCAAGCTCTAAAGAAATCCCTGAAGAGGAATCTGGAGGCACCCTCCCTGAAGTCCCGTCACCGCGCTCACCCACACCCCTCCACCAGCGCAGAGACGCACACCTCGGTGGGACCTAGCTTTAGAGTAGCCTCGGGATCACAATCTGGTGAGCACATCGCACTGTCCGATCCACAGCAGGCCGGAGGCAGAGACTTCCCCCAGGTCCCCGGCACTCGGAGGGGCAGCTGGAGGCCAGGACTGTTGCTGAGTCTGAGTCAGAGGAGGAGCCTCTGGACTCGGTCATGTCACAGTCGCCGGAGCTGCAAAGGCAAAAGCTCGGGAACATCGGGAAGGGATGTCCGCTGCACTCCTCAGCTTGCAAGGCACGATGGAGGAGTCCGTCCGCCTTCAGGCTGAGGTGATAGCGCCGGCATTGCCAACGCACCGAGGGCAACACTGGTAGAATGGCAGCCGTCATGCAGACCTCGGTCCAGGATGTCACTCCTGCACTGATGTGTGGGCTTAACTCCATCACCGATGCTATAGTCGGCCTCCGACAGTGTGTACGCGAGAGGGGAGGTGGGCAGCTCGGTCTCACTCCAGCTACCCCCTCCGCTCACGGAATCAGCCAGGGACCCTCGGGCACCCATAGGGAGGAGGGTCAGCACGTGCACATTCCAGGCCCATCCACCCAGGTGACTCTGGGAGTGTCCGGCCCATCCGAATCCCCTCTCCCTGTGACCCCAGCAGCTCCAGCTCCACAGGCCGAGGAGGGTGTCACTGCCACACAGCAGGGACCCCGAAAGCAGGCCGGGGCCCTCCAGGTCTCGGCCCTCCCAGAGGACGCCCGCCAAGGTCATCACAGACAGGGCGTCGCAGTCAGCAGGCTGCCTCCACCTCCGCTGTGGATGTCCCAGGAGCACCAAGACGTAGCGGCAGGGTTAGGACAGTTAGGTAAAAGTATTTGCACAGCCTGGGTACGAGTGTTAGTCACTTGTACGTACTGTTCACTATTGTCAATAAACTCCCATGAATGTCTCCCTGCCTATGGCTCCTTGTTCTGATGAGCAGTGTTCGTGTCACTCAGATGTGAAACCTTTCTGCACAAGATAAAGGCAGGTGTCTCAGTCCAGGGCCTCTTCCCCGTGCTCTGTGCAGCCTTCAGACCACAGTGATGGTCCAGCCTCACACTCCCTGGACACATTACTGATGCCTGCACCTCGCTGGTGCTGGTCATTGCTGCCAGAATGTAGTGGGCAGGCGCCACAGAGTTCTCTCATTCTCTCTGTGTGCTCTCAGCACCTTTAAGGTGGGGCTGGCCCCCATCACACCAGCATCTGTGGCCAGTGATGCTGTGCACCAGCTCCTGAAGGGCTCAGGTGCTGAAGGCGGACACAGCATCAGATGCGTCTAAAGTTTCATGGCTGCGTCTCTGAGATGGCCCTGATCACAGAGCGCAAGCGAGCTGCCCTCGGCCAGACAGGAGTCAGACATCCTCAGAGGCTGTGTGAAGATTTATGGAGTGTCCTCACTGCATGTTGTCATCATCATCCTGCGGTCGAGCGACTATTAGGGCCTCCACTGTGTCTCCATGACAGGAGCATTCTCACAGAGGGTACTTGTGCTGTGATAAGCCAGACTGGAGTCAGACATTCACAACTGCGATGTGAGGATCTATGGGGACACCTCACTGTATGTCCTCACCATCCTCCACAAATCTGGCAGCTATGAGGGCCTCCCGAGTGTGCCTGCCTCGTCCGGCCAGTGCGAGGGCCTCATCCCCATCAGCATCGCCGCCGAGGACCCCTCACCCTCAACCCCGTCGGCGTCATCCTCATCGGAGGAGACCTCCCGCTCCCTCCATCTCCTCCTCAGCCAGCTCCTCTCCCCGTAGCAGTTCCAGGTTGTAAAGGGTGCAGCAGACGACGATGATGTGTGACACCCTCTGCGGACTGTATTGCAGGGCTCCACCAGACCGGTCCAGGCACCAGAACAGCATCCTCAGCATCCCGATGGTCTGCTCCACCAAGGTGCAGGATGCAGCCTGAGCCTCATTATAGCGTCGCTCTGCTGCAGTCTGAGGCCGCCACACGGGTGTCATCAGCCATGGCCTCTGTGGGTAGCCCTTGTCCCCGAGGAGCCAACCCTGCAGCCTCTGTGGACCCTGGAAGGTTGTGACCGACTGAGGGTGTAGGAGTCATGGACGTTCCCAGGAAACCGTGCGCAGGCCTTCAGGAAGCGTTGGTGGTGGTCGCACACTGGCTGCACATCCAGCGAATGGAAGCCTTGGGGTCGATGTGGTCCCACCGCGTGTAGCGACGGAGATCTGAGCGCCACGAGAGTCCAGTCGATGGCACCCTGCGCCCGTGGGAAACCCGCGATCAGGGCAAATCCAACCTCCCTTGCATCCTGGCTGTCCTGCTCCCGGGCAAAATGCACCGGGTATTTGTGCCCTTGCGAAGTTGGTGCCCGTGACCTCATGGAGGCATTGGTGGGTGGAGGCTTGTGAGATCCAACAGAGGTCACCTGTGGAGCCCTGAAAGGAGCCACTGGCGTAGAAATCGAGCGCTCAGTCACTTTGAGGTGCAGAGGGATCTGGGTGTTCGAGGGCACGAGTCACTAAAAGTTAGCCTGCAGGTTCAGCAAGTAATGCAGGAGGCTAATGGGACGCTGTCCTTTATTGCGAGAGGGATTGACGATGAAAGGGAGGATGTGAGGCTTCAGTTATACAGGGCGTTGGTGAGATTGCACCTCGAATACTCTGTGCAGTTTTGGTCTCCGTATTTAAGGAAGGATGTCAATGCGTTAGAGACGGTTCAGAGGAGGTTTTACTCGATCGATACCCGCAATGGAGGGGGTTGTCCGATGAGGAAAGGGTTGGACAGACTGGGCTTGTTTCCACTGGAGGTTAGAAGAGTGAAGTGGGAGGGGGCGATCGGATTGTAGTTTACAAGATCCTGAACGGCCTGGACATGGTGGACATGGGAAGGATGTTTCCTCTTGTGGGTGAGTCCGGAACGAGAGGGGGCGATGTTTAAAATTAGGGGGTCACCCTCTCGGGACGGAGATGAGGGGAAATGTTTCTCTCTCAGGGGATCGAGCGACTTTGGAACTCTCTGCCTCAGAAGGCGTGGGAGGTGGGGGGGCGTTGAATATTTTCAAGTCGGAGGTAGATACATTATTGTCAGGTCAGGGATTCGAAGGTTATCGGGGTCTAGATGGGAATGTGGGAATCGAAACACACGGAGATCAGCCATGACCTTACAAAATGGCCGATCAGGCTCGATGGGCCGAATGGCCTACTTCTACTCCCATTTCTTATGATCTTATCAGAAAAGGTCAACAGGATTAGTTTTGGGATTGATACAGGGCTATGAGGAGTGAGCGAGGCAGTGGGATTAGTTTGAGGATTGATACAGGGCTATGGGGAGAGAGCGGGGCAGTGGGATTAGTTTGGGATTGATACAGGGCTATGGGGAGAGAGCGGGGCAGTGGGATTAGTTTGGCAATTGATACAGGGCTATGGGGATTGAGTGGGGCAGTAGGATTACTTTGTGGATTGGCACTGGGCTATGGGAAGAGAGCAGGGCAGTGGGATTAGTTGGGGATTGATACAGGGCTATGGGGAGAGAGCGGGGCAGTGGGATTAGTTTGGGGATTGATACAGGGCCATGGGGAGAGAGCGGGGCAGTGGGATTAGTTGGGGATTGATACAGGGCTATGGGGAGAGAGCGGGGCAGTGGGATTAGGTTGGGGATTGGTACTGGGCTATGGGGAGAGAGCGGGGCAGTGGGATTAGTTTGGGATTGATACATGGCTATGGGGAGAGAGCGGGGCAGTGGGATTAGTTTGGGATTGATACATGGCTATGGGGAGAGAGCGGGACAGTGGGATTAGTTTGGGATTCATACAGGGCTATGGGGAGAGAGCGGGGCAGTGGGATTAGGTTGGGGATTGGTACTGGGCTATGGGGAGAGAGCGGGGCAGTGGGATTAGTTTGGGATTGATACATGGCTATGGGGAGAGAGCGGGGCAGTGGGATTAGTTTGGGATTGATACAGGGCCATGGGGAGAGAGCGGGGCAGTGGGATTAGTTTGGAGATTGATACAGGGCTATGGGGAGAGAGCGGGGCAGTGGGATTAGGTTGGGGATTGGTACATGGCTATGGGGAGAGAGCGGGACAGTGGGATTAGTTTGGGATTCATACAGGGCTATGGGGAGAGGGAGCAGGGCAGTGGGATTAGTTTGGGGCTGATACAGGGCTATGGGGAGAGAGCGGGAGAATGGGATTAGTTTGGGGATTGATACAGGGCGAGGGGGGAGAGAGAGGGGCAGTGGGATTAGTTTGGAATTGATACAGGGCTATGGGGAGAGAGCGGGGCAGTGGGATTAGTTTGGGATTGATACAGACAGATTGGGAGAGAGTGGGGCAGTGGGATTCGTTTGGGATTGATCCTGGGCTATGGGTGAGATCGGGGCATTGGGGTTAGTTTGGGATTGATACAGGGCTATGGGGAGAGACCGGGGCAGTTTGATGAGTTTGGGATTGGCACAGGACTATGGGGAGAGTGCTGGAGAGTGGGATTAGTTTGGGATTGGTACGGGGTTATGGGGATGGAGCGTGGTAGTGGGATTAGTTTGGGATTGATACAGGGCTATTGGGGGAGAGTGGGACAGTATCATCAGTTTAGGTTTGATACAGGGCAATGGGGGGAGAGCAGGACATTGTTATCAGTTTGGGATCGATACAGGGATTTTGGGAAGAGACCGGGGCAGAGGATTTGGTTTGGGGATTGATACAGACAGATTTGCAGAGAGTGGGGCAGTGGGATTCATTTGGGATTGATACAAGGCTGTGTTGAGAGTGCAGGACAGTGGGATTATTTTGGGATTGAAACAGTGCTATGGGGAGAGATCGGGGCAGTGGGATTAGTTTCAGATTGATACTGGGCTTTGTGGAGTGAGCGGGGCAGTGGGATTAGTTTGGGGATTGATACAGGGCGATGGGGAGAGAGTGGGGCAGTGGGATTAGTTTGGGGATTGATACAGGGCTATGGGGAGAGTGCAGGGCAGTGGGATTAGTTTGGGGATTGATACAGGGCTATGAGGAGAGAGCGGGGCAGTGGGATTAGTTTGGGGACTGATACAGGGCTATGGGGAGAGAGCGGGACAGTGGGATTGATTTGGGATTGGCACAGGGCTAAGGGGAGAGAGCGGGGCAGTGGGATTAGTTTGGGGATTGATGCAGGTCTATGGGGAGAGAGCGGGGCAGTGGGATTAGTTTGGGGATTGATGCAGGTCTATGGGGAGATACTGGAGCAGTGGGATTTGTTTGGGATTGATATAAGGCTATGGGGATTGAGCAGGGCAGTGGGATTAATTTGGGGATTGATACAGCGCTACGCGAGAGAGCGTGATACTTGGATTAGTTTGGGATTGATACAGGGCTATATGGGGAGAGCGGAGAAGTGGGATTCATTTGGGATTGGCACAGGGCTCTGGGGAGAGAACAGGCCAGTGGGATCAGTTTGGGGATTGATACAGGGCTTTGGGGAGAGAACAGGCCAGTGGGATCAGTTTGGGGATTGATACAGGGCTATGTGGAGAGTGCAGGGCAGTGGGATTAGTTTGGGGATTGATACAGGGCTATGGGGAGAGTGCGGGAGAGTGGGATTAGTTTGGGATTGATACGGGGTTATGGGGATGGAGCGTGGTTGTGGGATTAGTTTGGGGATTGATACAGGGCTATGCGGAAAGAGCGGGTCAGTGGGATTAGTTTGGTGTTGATACAGGGCTATTGGGGGAGAGCGGGACAGTATCATCAGTTTTGGTTTGATACAAGGCAATGGGAGGAGGGCGAGACATTGTTATCGGTTTGGGATCGATACAGGGATTTTGGGGGAGAGCGATTCAGTGTTATCAGTTTGGCACTGATACAGGGCGATGGTGAGAAACCGGGACATTGGGATGAGTTTGGGATTGATACAGGGCTATGGGGATTGAGCGGGGCAGTGGGATTAGTTTGGGGATTGATATAGGGCTATGGGGATTCAGCAGGGCAGTGGGATTAATTTGGGGATTGATACAGCGCTACGCGAGAGAGCGGGATACTTGGATTAGTTTCGGATTGATACAGGGCTATGTAGGGAGAGCGGAGCAGTGGGATTCATTTGGGATTGGCACGGGGCTCTGTGGAGAGAGCAGGCCAGTGGGATTAGCTTGGGGATTGATCCACGGCTATGTGGGGAGAGCGGAGCAGTGGGATTCGTTTGGGATTGATACAGGGCTATGGGGAGAGAGCGGGGCAGTGGGATTAGTTTGGGGATTGATACAGGGCTATGGGGAGAGAGCGGGACACTGGGATTAGTTTGGGGATTGATACAGGGCTATGGGGAGAGAGCGGGTCAGTGGGATTAGTTTGGGGATTGATACAGGGCTATGGGGAGAGAGCGGGGCAGTGGGAATAGTTTGGGGATTGATACAGGGCTATGGGGAGAGTGCGGGAGAGTGGGATTAGTTTGGGATTGATACGGGATTATGGGGAGAGAGCGGGACAGTGGGATTAGTTTGGGGATTGATACAGGGCTATGGGGAGAGAGCGGGTCAGTGGGATTAGTTTGGGGATTGATACAGGGCTATGGGGAGAGAGCGGGTCAGTGGGATTAGTTTGGTGCTGATACAGGGCTATTGGTGGAGAGCGGGACAGTATCATCAGTTTTGGTTTGATATAAGGCAATGGGGGGAGGGCGAGACATTGTTATCGGTTTGGGATCGATACAGGGATTTTGGGGGAGAGCGATTCAGTGTTATCAGTTTGGCACTGATACAGGGCGATGGTGAGAAACCGGGACATTGGGATGAGTTTGGGATTGATACAGGGCTATGGGGATTGAGCGGGGCAGTGGGATTAGTTTGGGGATTGCTACAGCGCTACGCGAGAGAGCGGGATACTTGGATTAGTTTCGGATTGATACAGGGCTATGTAGGGAGAGCGGAGCAGTGGGATTCATTTGGGATTGGCACGGGGCTCTGTGGAGAGAGCAGGCCAGTGGGATTAGTTTGGGGATTGATCCACGGCTATGTGGGGAGAGAGCGGAGCAGTGGGATTAGTTTGGGATTGATACAGGGCTATGGGGAGAGAGCGGAGCAGTGGGATTCGTTTGGGATTGATACAGGGCTATGGGGAGAGAGCGGGGCAGTGGGATTAGTTTGGGGATTGATACAGGGCTATGGGGAGAGAGCGGGTCAGTGGGATTAGTTTGGGGATTGATACAGGGCTATGGGGAGAGAGCGGGGCAGTGGGATTAGTTTGGGGATTGATACAGGGCTATGGGGAGAGAGCGGGGCAGTGGGATTAGTTTGGGGATTGATACAGGGCTATGGGGAGAGTGCGGGAGAGTGGGATTAGTTTGGGATTGATACGGGGTTATGGGGAGAGAGCGGGTCAGTGGGATTAGTTTGGGGATTGATACAGGGCTATGGGGAGAGAGCGGGTCAGTGGGATTAGTTTGGGGATTGATACAGGGCTATGGGGAGAGAGCGGGTCAGTGGGATTAGTTTGGTGTTGATACAGGGCTATGGGGAGAGAGCGGGGCAGTGGGATTAGTTTGGGGATTGATACAGGGCTATGGGGAGAGAGCGGGTCAGTGGGATTAGTTTGGTGCTGATACAGGGCTATTGGAGGAGAGCGGGACAGTATCATCAGTTTTGGTTTGATATAAGGCAATGGGGGGAGGGCGAGACATTGTTATCGGTTTGGGATCGATACAGGGATTTTGGGGGAGAGCGATTCAGTGTTATCAGTTTGGCACTGATACAGGGCGATGGTGAGAAACCGGGACATTGGGATGAGTTTGGGATTGATACATGGCTATGGGGAGAGACCGGTGCAGTGGGATTAGTTTGGGGATTGATACAGGGCTATGGGGAGAGAGCTGGGCAGTGGGATTCGTTTGGGATTGATACAGGGCTATGGGGAGAGAGCGGGGCAGTGGGATTAGTTTGGGGATTGGTACAGGTCTATGGGGAGATACCGGAGCAGTGGGATTAGTTTGGGATTGATATAGGGCTATGGGGATTGAGCAGGGCAGTGGGATTGATTTGGGGATTGATACAGCGCTACGCGAGAGAGTGGTATACTTGGAATAGTTTGGGATTGATACAGGGCTATGTGGGGAGAGCGGAGCAGTGGGATTCATTTGGGATTGGCACTGGGCTCTGGGGAGAGAGCAGGCCAGTGGGATTAGTTTGGGGATTGATACAGGGCTATGTGGAGAGTGCAGGGCAGTGGCATTAGTTTGGGGATTGATACAGGGCTGTGGGGAGAGAGCGGGAGAGTTTGATTAGTTTGGGATTGATATGGGGTTATGGGGATGGAGCGTGGTTGTGGGATTAGTTTGGGGATTGATACAGGGCTATGCGGAAAGTGCGGGTAAGTGGGATTAGTTTGGTGTTGATACAGGGATATGGGGTAAGAGCGGGGCAGTGGGATTAGTTTGGGGATTGATACAGGGATATGGGGAGAGAGCGGGGCAGTGGGATTAGTTTGGGGATTGATACAGGGCGAAGGGGAGAGAGTGGGGCAGTGGGATTAGTTTGGGGATTGATACAGGGCTCTGGGGAGAGAGCGGAGCAGTGGGATTAGTTTGGGATTGATACAGGGCTATGGGGAGAGAGCGGAGCAGAGGGATTAGTTTGGGATTGATACAGGGCTATAGTGAGTGGGCGAGGCAGTGGGATTAGTTTGGGGATTGATACAGGGCTATGCGGAGAGAGCAGGGCAGTGGGAGTAGTTTGGGATTGATACAGGGCTATAGGGAGAGAGCGGATCAGTGGGATTAGTTTGGGATTGATACAGGGCTGTGGGGAGGGAGATTGGCAGTGGGATTAGTTTGAAATTGGTACAGGGCTATGGGGAGAGAGCGGGGCAGTGGGATTAGTTTGGGATTTATTGAGGACTATGGGGAGAGAGCGGGATAGTGGGATTATTTTGTGGATCGATACAGGGCTCTGGGGAGAGAGCAGGCCAGTGGAACTAGTTTGGGGATTGATACAGGGCTATGGGGAGAGAGCAGGGCAGTGGGATTAGTTTGGGGCTGAAACAGGGCTATGGGGAGAGAGTGGGACAGTGGGATTAGTTTGGGGCTGATACAGGGCTGTGGGGAGAGAGTGGGACAGTGGGATTTCTTTAGGAACGAAACAGGAGTATGGGGAAAGAGCGGAGCAGTGGGATTAGTTTGGGATTGATACAGGGCTATGAGGAGAGAGCGGGGCAGTGGGATTAGTTTGGGGACTGATACAGGGCAACGGGGAGAGATCGGGGCAGTGGGATTAGTTTGGGGATTGATACCGGACTATGGGGACAGAGCGGGACAGTGGGATTAGTTTGGGTATTGATACAGGATTATGGGGAGAGAGCGGGGCAGTGGGATTAGTTTGTGATTGATACAGGGTTATGGGGATTGAGCAGGGCAGTGGGATTAATTAGGGATTGGCACAGGGCTATGGGGAGAGAGCGGGATACTTGGATTAGTTTGGGATTGATACAGGGCTATGTGGGGAGAGCGGAGCCGTGGGATTCATTTGGGATTGGCACAGGGCTCTGGGGAGTGTGCAGGCCAGTGGGATTAGTTTGGGGATTGATACAGGGCTATGGGGAGAGAGTAGGCTAGTGGTATTAATTTGGGGATTGATCCATGGCTATGTGGGGAGAGCGGAGCAGTGGGATTAGTTTGGGGATTGATACAGGGCTATGGGGAGAGAGCGGGGCAGTGGGATTAGTTTGGGGATTGATACAGGGCTATGGGGAGAGAGCGGGGCAGTGGGATTAGTTTGGGGATTGATACAGGGCTATGGGGAGAGAGCGGGGCAGTGGGATTAGTTTGTGGATCGATACAGGGCTATGTGGCGAGAGTGGGACAGTGGGATTAGTTTGGGGATTGATACAGGGCTATGGGGAGAGAGCGGGGCAGTAGGACTAGTTTGGGGATTGATACAGGGCTATGGGGAGAGAGCGGGGCAGTGGGATTAGTTTGGGGATTGATACAGGGCTATGGGGAGAGAGCGCGGCAGTGGGATTAGTTTGGGATTGATACAGGGCTATGGGGAGAGAGCAGGGCAGTGGGATTAGTACTGATTGATACTGGGCTGTGTGGAGAGAGTGGGGCAGAGGGATTTGTTTGGGGATTGATACAGGGCTATGGGGAGGGTGCGGGACTGTGGGATTAGTTGGCATTGATACAGGGCTATGGAGAGAGAGCGGGGCAGTGGGATTAGTTTGGGGATTAGTCCAGGACTATGGGGAGTGATCGAGGCAGTGGGATTAGTTTGGGGATTTATACAGGGCTATGGGGAGAAAGAGGGATAGTGGGATTAGTTTGGGGATTGATACAGGGCTATGGGGAGAGAGCGGGGCAGTGGGATTAGTTTGGGGATTGATACAGGGCTATGGGGAGAGAAGGGGCAGTGGGATTAGTTTGGGGATTGATACAGGCCTATGTGGAGGGAACGGGGCAGTGGGATTAGTTTGGTGATTGATACAGGGCTATGGGGAGAGAGCGGGGAAGTGGGATCAGTTGGCGATTGGTACAAGGTTATGTGGAGATAGTGTGGCTGTGCGAACACTTTGGGGATCGATACTGGGCTATGGGGAAAGCGCAGGGCAGTGTGATCAGATTGGGATTGATGCAGGGCATTGGGGCGAGAGTGGGACAGTGGGATTATTTTGAAATTGGTACAGGACTATGTGGAGAGCTCTGTAGTGGGTTTTGTTTGTGCACTTTTACAGGGTTAAGGGGAGTCAGCAGGGCAGTGGGATTAGTTTGGGATTGATGCAGGGCCATGTGGAGAGAGCGGGACAGTGGGATTAGTTTAGGGATTGATACAAGGCTATGGGGAGAGAGCGGGACAGTGGGATTAGTTTGGAGATTGATAGAGGGCTATGGGGAGAGAGCGGGACAGTGGGATTAGTTTGGGGATTGATACAAGGCTATGGGGAGAGAGCGGGACAGTGGGATTAGTTTGGGGGTTGATACAGGGCTATGGGGAGAGAGCGGGGCAGTGGGATTAGTTTGGGGATTGATACAGGGCTATGGGGAGAGAGCGGGACATTGGGATTACTTTGGGATTGATACAGGGCCATGGGGAGAGAGCGGGACATTGGGATAAGTTTGGGATTGATACAGGTCTATGGGGACAGAGCGGGGTAGTAGGATTAGTTTGGGATTGATACAGGGCCATAGGGACCGTGCGCGACAGTGGGATTAGTTTGGGATTGATACAGGGCTATGGGGAGAGTGCGGGACAGTGGGATTAGTTTGGGGATGATGCAGGGCTATGGGGAGAGAGCGGGGCAGTGGGATTAGTTTGGGGATTGATACAGGGCTATGGGGAGAGAGCGGGGCAGTGGGATTAGTTTGGGGATTGATACGTGGCTATGGGGAGTGATCGGGGCAGTGGGATTAGTTTGGGGATTGATACAGGGCCATGGGGAGAGAGCGCGGCAGTGGGATTATTTTGGGGATTGATACAGGGCTATGGGGAGAGAACGGGGCAGTGGGATTAGTTTGGGATTGATACAGGTCTATGGGGAGAGAGCGGGGCAGTGGGATTAGTTTGGGGATTGATACAGGTCTATGGGGAGAGATCTGAACAGTGGGATTAGTTTGGGATGATTGAGGACTATGGGGGGAGAATGGGGATTCGGATTAGTTTGGGGATTGATACAAGGCTATGGGGAGAGAGCGGGGCAGTGGGATTAGTTTAGGGATTGATACAGGGCTATGGTGAGAGAAGGGGCAGTGGGATTAGTTGGGATTGATATAGGGCTATGGGGAGAGAGCGGGGCAGTGGGATTAGTTTGGGATTGATGCAGGGCATTGGGGCGAGAGTGTTACAGTGGGATTATTTTGAAATTCGTACAGGACTATGTGGAGAGCTATGTAGTGGTTTTTGTTTGTGGACTTTTACAGGGTTAAGGGTAGTCAGCAGGGCAGTGGGATTAGTTTGGGATTGATACAGGGCTATGGGGAGAGAGCGGGGCAGTGGGATTAGTTTGGGGATTGATACAGGGCTATGGGGAGAGAGCGGGGCAGTGGGATTAGTTTGGGGATTGATACAGGGCTATGGGGAGAGAGCGGGGCAGTGGGATTAGTTTGGGGATTGATACAGGGCTATGGGGAGAGAGCGGGGCAGTGGGATTAGTTTGGGGATTGATACAGGGCTATGGGGAGAGAGCGGGACAGTGGGATTAGTTTGGGCATTGATACAGGGCTATGGGGAGAGAGCGGGGCAGTGGGATTAGTTTGGGATTGATACAGGGCTATGGGGAGAGAGCGGGACAGTGGCATTAGTTTGGCAATTGATACAGGGCTATGGGGAGAGAGCGTGGCTGTGTGATTAATTTGGGGATTTTAATAGGGCTATGGGGAGAGAGCGGGGAAGTGGAATTAGTTTGGGGATTGATACAGGGATATGTGGAGAGAGCGGGGCAGTTGGATTAGATTGGGGATTTATACAGGGCAATGGGGATAGAAAGGTACAATGGGTTTAGTTTGGGGATTGATACAGGGCAATGGGGAGAGAGCGGGGCAATGGGATTAGTTTGGGATTGATGCAGGGCTATGGGGAGAGAGCGGGGCAGTGGGATTAGTGTGGGGATTGATACAGGGCTATGGGGAGAGAGCGGGGCTGTGGGATTAGTTTGGGGATTGATACAGGGCTATGGAGTGAGTGGGGCAGTGGGATTAGTTTGGGATTGATACAGGGCTATGGGGAGAGAGCGGGGCAGTGGGATTAGTTTGGGATTGATACAGGGCTTTGGGCAGAGGTCGGGGCAGTGGGATTAGTTTGGGGATTGATATAGGGCAATGGGGAGAAAGCGGAGCAGTGGGATTAGTTTGGGATTTATTGAGGGCTATGGGGAGAGAGCGGGGCAGTGGGATTAGTTTGGGATTGATGCAGGGCTATGAGGAGAGAGCGGGGCAGTGGGATTAGTTTGGAGATTGATACAGGGCTATGGGGAGAGAGCGGGACAGTGGGATTTCTTTAGAAATGAAACGGGTATGGGGAAAGAGTGGGGCAGTGGGATTAGTTTAGGGTTTGATACAGGTCTATGGGGAGAGATCTGAACAGTGGGATTAGTTTGGGATTGATTGAGGACTATGGGGGGAGAATGGGGATTCGGATTAGTTTGGGGATTGATACAGGGCTATGGGGAGAGAGCGGGGCAGTGGGATTAGTTTAGGGTTTGATACAGGGCTATGGGGATAGAAAGGTACAATGGGTTTAGTTTGGGGATTGATACAGGGCAATGGCGTGAGAGTGGGACAGTGGGATTTGTTTGGGATTCATACAGGGCTATGGGGAGAGAACGGGGCAGTGGTATTAGTTTGGGATTGATACAGGGCTATGGGGAGCGAGCGGGACAGTGGCCTTAGTTTGAGGATTGATACAGGGCTATGGGGAGAGAGTGGGGCTGTATCATTAGTTTGGGGATTGCAACAGGGCTATGGGGAGAGAGCGGGACAGTGGGATTAGTTGGGATTGATACAGGGCTATGGGGAGAGAGTGGGGCAGTGGGATTAGTTGGGATTGATACAGGGCTATGGAGAAAGCGGGGCAGTGGGATTAGTTTGGGGATTTGTACTGGGCTATGGGGAGAGAGTGGGGCAGTGGGATTAGTTTGGGATTGATACAGGGCTATGGGGAGAGAGCGGGACAGTGGGATTAGTTTGGGATTGATACAGGGCTATGGGGAGAGAGCGGGACGGTGGGATTAGTTTGCGATTGAAACAGGGCAATGGGGAGAGAGCGGGGCAGTGGGATTAGTTTGGAATTGATACAGGGCTATGGAGAGAGAGCGGGGCAGTGGGATTAGTTTGGGATTGATACAGGGCTATGCGGAGAGAGCGGGGCAGTGGGATTAGTTTGGGGATTGATGCAGGGCTATGGGGAGAGAGAGGGTCAGTGGGATTTGTTTGGGACTGATACAGGGCTATGGGGAGAGAGGGGGCAGTGGGATTAGTTTGGGGATTGATACAGGTCTATGGGGAGAGTGGGGCAGTGGGATTAGTTTGGGGATTGATACAGGGCTATGGGGAGAGTGGGGCAGTGGGATTAGTTTGGGGATTGATACAGGGCTATGGGGAGAGAGCGGGGCAGTGGGATTAGTTTGGGGATTGATACAGGGCTATGGGGAGAGAGCGGGGCAGTGGGATTAGTTTGGGATTGATACAGGGCTATGGGGAGAGAGTGGGACAGTGGGATTAGTTTGCGATTGAAACAGGGCAATGGGGAGAGAGCGGAGCAGTGGGATTAGTTTGGGATTTATTGAGGGCTATGGGGAGAGAGCGGGGCAGTGGGATTAGTTTGGGATTGATGCAGGGCTATGAGGAGAGAGCGGGGCAGTGGGATTAGTTTGGAGATTGATACAGGGCTATGGGGAGAGAGTGGGGCAGTGGGATTTCTTTAGGAATGAAACAGGGGTATGGGGAAAGAGTGGTGCAGTGGGATTAGTTTGGGATTGATACAGGGCTATGGGGAGAGAGCAGGTCAATGGGATTAGTTTGGGGATTGATACAGGGCTATGGGGAGAGTGCAGGGCAACGGGATTAGTTTGGGGATGATGCAGGGCTATGGGGAGAGAGCGGGGCAGTGGGATTAGTTTGGGGATTGATACAGGGCTATGGTGAGAGAAAGGGCACTGGGATTAGTTGGGGTTGATACAGGACTATGGGGAGAGAGCGGGGCAGTGGGATTAGTTTGGAGATTTGTACTGGGCTATGGGGAGAGAGCAGGGCAGTGGGATTAGTTGGGATTGATGCAGGGCATTGGGGCGAGAGTGGGACAGTGGGATTATTTTGAAATTCGTACAGGACTATGTGGAGAGCTATGTAGTGGGTTTTGTTTGTGCACTTTTAAGGGGTTAAGGGTAGTCAGCAGGGCAGTGGGATTAATTTGGGGGTTGGTACAGGGCTATGGGGAGAGAGCAAGGCAGTGGGATTATTTTGGGGATTGATACAGGGATATGGGGAGAGAGCGGGGCAGTGGGATTAGTTTGGGATTGATACAGGGCCATGGGGAGAGATCTGAACAGTGGGATTAGTTTGGGATTTGATTGAGGACTATGGGGGGAGAATGGGGATTCGGATTAGTTTGGGGATTGATACAGGGCTATGGGGAGAGAGCGGGGCAGTGGGATTAGTTTAGGGTTTGATACAGGGCTATGGGGATAGAAAGGTACAATGGGTTTAGTTTGGGGATTGATACAGGGCAATGGCGTGAGAGCGGGACAGTGGGATTAGTTTGGGATTGATACAGGGCTATGGGGAGAGAGCAGGGTTGTAGGATTAGTTTGGGATTGATACAGGGCTATGGGGATTCATCGGGGCAGTGGGATTAGTTTGGGATTGATACAGGGCTATGGGGAGGGAACGGGGCAGTGGGATGAGTTTGGGGATTGATACAGGGCTATGGGGAGAGAGCGGGGCAGTGGGATTAGTTTGGGGATTGATACAGGGCTATGGGGAGAGAGCGGGGCAGTGGGATTAGCTTGGGATTGATACAGGGCTATGGGGAGAGAGCGAGGCAGTGGGATTAGTTTGGGATTGATACAGGGCTATGGGGAGAGAGCGAGGCAGTGGGATTAGTTTGGGGATTGATACAGGGCTATGGGGAGAGAGCGGGACAGTGGGATTAGTTTGGGATTGATACAGGGCTATGGGGAGAGAGCGGGGCAGTGGGATTAGTTTGGGGATTGATACGTGGCTATGGGGAGTGATCGGGGCAGTGGGAATAGTTTGGGGATTGATGCAGGGCATTGGGGCGAGAGTGGGACAGTGGGATTATTTTGAAATTCGTACAGGACTATGTGGAGAGCTATGTAGTGGGTTTTGTTTGTGCACTTTTAAGGGGTTAAGGGAAGTCAGCAGGGCAGTGGGATTAGTTTGGGGATTGATACAGGGCTATGGGGAGAGAGCGGGGCAGTGGGATTAATTTGGGGATTGATACAGGGTTATGGGGAGAGAGCGGGACTGTGGGATTAGTTGGGATTGATACAGGGCTATGGGGAGAGAGTGGGGCAGTGGGATTAGTTGGGATTGATACAGGGCTATGCGGAGAGAGCGGGGCAGTGTGATTAGTTTGGGGATTGGTCCAGGACTATGGGGAGTGATCGAGGCGGTGGGATTAGTTTGGGGATTTATACAGGGCTATGGGGAGAGAGAGGGATAGTGGGATTAGTTTGTGGATTGATACAGGGCTATGGGGAGAGAATGGGGCAGTGGGGTTAGTTTGAAGATTGATACAGGGCTATGGGGAGAGAGCGGGGCAGTGGGATTAGTTTGGGGATTGATACAGGGCTATGGGGAGAGAACGGGGCAGTGGGATTAGTTTGGGGATTGATACAGGGCTATGGGGAGAGAATGGGGCAGTGGGGTTAGTTTGAAGATTGATACAGGGCTATGGGGAGAGAGTGGGGCAGTGGGATTAGTTTGGGGATTCATACAGGGCTATGGGGAGAGAACGGGGCAGTGGGATTAGTTTGGGGATTGATACAGGGCTATGGGGAGAGAACGGGGCAATGGGATTAGTTTGGTGATTGATACAGGGCTATGGGGAGAGAGCGGGGAAGTGGGATCAGTTGGCGATTGGTACAAGGCTATGTGGAGATAGTGTGGCTGTGCGAATACTTTGGGGATCGATACTGGGCTATGGGGAAAGCGCAGGGCAGTGTGATCAGATTGAGATTGATGCAGGGCATTGGGGCGAGAGTGGGACAGTTTGATTATTTTGAAATTGGTACAGGGCTATGTGGAGAGCTATGTAGTGGGTTTTGTTTGTGCACTTTTACAGGGATAAGGGGAGTCAGCAGTGCAGTGGGATTAGTTTGGGATTGATACAGGGCCATGTGGAGAGAGCGGGGCAGTGGGATTAGTTTGGGGATTGATACAAGGCTATGGGGAGAGAGCGGGACAGTGGGATTACTTTGGGATTGATACAGGGCAATGAGGATAGAAAGGTACAATGGGTTTAGTTTGGGGATTGATACAGGGCAATGGCGTGAGAGTGGGGCAATGGGATTAGTTTGGGATTGATAAAGGGCTATGGGGAGAGAGTAGGACAGTGGGATTAGTGTGGGGATTGATACAGGGCTATGGGGAGTGATCGGGGCAGTGGGATTAGTTTGGGGATTGATACAGGGCCATGGGGAGAGAGCGGGGCAGTGGGATTAGTTTGGGGATTGATACAGGGCTATGGGGAGAGAGCGGTGCAGTGGGATTAGTTTGGGGATTGATACAAGGCTATGGGGAGAGAGCGGGACAGTGGGATTACTTTGGGATTGATACAGGGCCATGGGGAGAGAGCGGGACAGTGGGATTAGTTTGGGATTGATACAGGGCTATGGGGAGAGAGCGTGGCTCTGTGATTAATTTGGGGATTTTAATAGGGCTATGGGGAGAGAGCGGGGCAGTGGGATTAGTTTGGGATTGATACTGGGCTATGGGGAGAGAGCGGGGCAGTGGGATTAATTTGGGGATTGATACAGGGCTATGGGGAGAGAGCGGGGCAGTGGGATTAGTTTGGGATTGATACTGGGCTACTGGGAGAGAGCAGGCCAGTGGGATTAGTTTTGGGATTGATACAGGGCTATGGGTAGAGAGCGGGACAGTGGGATTAGTTTGGGATTGATACAGGGCTATGGGGAGAGAGCGGGGCAGTGGGATTAGTTTGGGATTGATACAGGGCTATGGGGAGAGAGCGGGGCAGTGGAATTAGTTTGGGGATTGATAGAGGTCTATGAGGATAGAAAGGGACATTGGGATTAGTTTGGGGATTGATACAGGGCTATGGGGAGAGAGCGGGGCAGTGGGATTAGTTTGGGGATTGATACAGGGATATGTGGAGAGAGCGGGGCAGTTGGATTAGATTGGGGATTTATACAGAGCAATGGGGATAGAAAGGTACAATGGGTTTAGTTTGGGGATTGATACAGGGCAATGGCGTGAGAGTGGGGCAGTGGGATTAGTTTGGGATTGATACAGGGCTATGGGGAGAGAGCGGGACAGTGGGATTAGTCTGGGGATTGATACAGGGCTATGGGGAGAGAGCAGGACAGTGGGATTAGTCTGGGGATTGATACAGGGCTATGGGGAGAGAGCGGGACAGTGGGATTAGTTTGGGGATTGATAGAGGGCTATGGGGAGAGAGCGGGGCAGTGGGATTAGTTTGGGATTGATACAGGGCTATGGAGAGAGAGTGGGGCAGTGGGATTAGTTTGGGGATTGACACAGGGCTATGGGGAGAGAGTGGGGCAGTGGGATTAGTTTGGGATTGATACAGGGCTATGGGGAGAGAGCGGGACAGTGGGATTAGTTTGGGATTCATACAGGGCTATGGGGAGAGAGCGGGACAGTGGGATTAGTTTGCGATTGAAACAGGGCAATGGGGAGAGAGCGGGGCAGTGGGATTAGTTTGGGATTGATACAGGGCTATGGAGAGAGAGCGGGGCAGTGGGATTAGTTTGGGATTGATACAGGGCTATGCGGAGAGAGCGGGGCAGTGGGATTAGTTTGGGGATTGATGCAGGGCTATGGGGAGAGAGAGGGTCAGTGGGATTTGTTTGGGACTGATACAGGGCTATGGGGAGAGAGGGGGCAGTGGGATTAGTTTGGGATTGATACAGGGCTATGGTGAGAGAGCGGGACAGTGGGATTAGTTTGGGATTGATACAGGGCTATGGGGAGAGAGCGGAGCAGTGGGATTAGTTTGGGGATTGATACAGGGCTATGGGGAGAGAGCGGGGCAGTGGGATTAGTTTGGGATTGATACAGGGCTATGGAGAGAGAGCGGGGCAGTGGGATTAGTTTGGGATTGATACAGGGCTATGCGGAGAGAGCGGGGCAGTGGGATTAGTTTGGGGATTGACGCAGGGCTATGGGGAGAGAGAGGGTCAGTGGGATTTGTTTGGGACTGATACAGGGCTATGGGGAGAGAGGGGGCAGTGGGATTAGTTTGGGGATTGATACAGGTCTATGGGGAGAGTGGGGCAGTGGGATTAGTTTGGGGATTGATACAGGGCTATGGGGAGAGTGGGGCAGTGGGATTAGTTTGTGGATTGATACAGGGCTATGGGGAGAGAGCGGGGCAGTGGGATTAGTTTGGGGATTGATACAGGGCTATGGGGAGAGAGCGGGGCAGTGGGATTAGTTTGGGATTGATACAGGGCTATGGGGAGAGAGTGGGACAGTGGGATTAGTTTGGGGATTGATACAGGGCTATGGTGAGAGAAGGGGCACTGGGATTAGTTGGGGTTGATACAGGACTATGGGGAGAGAGCGGGGCAGTGGGATTAGTTTGGAGATTTGTACTGGGCTATGGGGAGAGAGCAGGGCAGTGGGATTTGTTGGGATTGATGCAGGGCATTGGGGCGAGAGTGGGACAGTGGGATTATTTTGAAATTCGTACAGGACTATGTGGAGAGCTATGTAGTGGGTTTTGTTTGTGCACTTTTACGGGGTTAAGGGTAGTCAGCAGGGCAGGGGGATTAATTTGGGGGTTGGTACAGGGCTATGGGGAGAGAGCAGGGCAGTGGGATTATTTTGGGGATTGATACAGGGATATGGGGAGAGAGCGGGGCAGTGGGATTAGTTTGGGATTGATACAGGGCCATGGGGAGAGATCTGAACAGTGGGATTAGTTTGGGATTGATTGAGGACTATGGGGGGAGAATGGGGATTCGGATTAGTTTGGGGATTGATACAGGGCTATGGGGAGAGAGCGGGGCAGTGGGATTAGTTTAGGGTTTGATACAGGGCTATGGGGATAGAAAGGTACAATGGGTTTAGTTTGGGGATTGATACAGGGCAATGGCGTGAGAGCGGGACAGTGGGATTAGTTTGGGATTGATACAGGGCTATGGGGAGAGAGCAGGGTTGTAGCATTAGTTTGGGATTGATACAGGGCTATGGGGATTCATCGGGGCAGTGGGATTAGTTTGGGATTGATACAGGGCTATGGGGAGGGAACGGGGCAGTGGGATGAGTTTGGGGATTGATACAGGGCTATGGGGAGAGAGCGGGGCAGTGGGATTAGTTTGGGGATTGATACAGGGCTATGGGGAGAGAGCGGGGCAGTGGGATTAGCTTGGGATTGATACAGGGCTATGGGGAGAGAGCGAGGCAGTGGGATTAGTTTGGGATTGATACAGGGCTATGGGGAGAGAGCGAGGCAGTGGGATTAGTTTGGAGGTTGATACAGGGCTATGGGGAGAGAGCGGGACAGTGGGATTAGTTTGGGATTGATACAGGGCTATGGGGAGAGAGCGGGGCAGTGGGATTAGTTTGGGGATTGATACGTGGCTATGGGGAGTGATCGGGGCAGTGGGATTAGTTTGGGGATTGATGCAGGGCATTGGGGCGAGAGTGGGACAGTGGGATTATTTTGAAATTCGTACAGGACTATGTGGAGAGCTATGTAGTGGGTTTTGTTTGTGCACTTTTAAGGGGTTAAGGGTAGTCAGCAGGGCAGTGGGATTAGTTTGGGGATTGATACAGGGCTATGGGGAGAGAGCGGGGCAGTGGGATTAGTTTGGGGATTGATACAGGACTATGGGGAGAGAGCGGGGCAGTGGGATTAATTTGGGATTGATACAGGTCTATGGGGAGAGATCTGAACAGTGGGATTAGTTTGGTATTGATTGAGGACTATGGGGGCAGAATGGGGATTCGGATTAGCTTGGGGATTGATACAGGGCTATGGGGAGCGAGCGGGGCAGTGGGATTAGTTTAGGGTTTGATACAGGGCTATGGGGATAGAAAGGTACAATGGGTTTAGTTTGGGGATTGATACAGGGCAATGGCGTGAGAGTGGACAGTGGGATTTGTTTGGGATTCATACAGGGCTATGGGGAGAGAACGGGGCAGTGGGATTAGTTTGGGATTGATACAGGGCTATGGGGAGAGAGTGGGGCTGTATGATTAGTTTGGGGATTGCAACAGGGCTATGGGGAGAGAGCGGGGCGGTGGGATTAGTTTGGGGATTTGTACTGGGCTATGGGGAGAGAGCAGGGCAGTGGGATTGGTTTTTGGATTGATACAGGGCTATGGGGAGAGAACGGGGCAGTGGGTTTAGTTTGGGGATTGATACAGGGCTATGGGGAGAGAGCGGGGCAGTGGGATTAGTTTGAGGATTGATACAGGGCTATGGGGAGAGAGCGGGGCAGTGGGATTAGTTGGGGTTGATACAGGGCTATGGGGAGAGAGCGGGGCAGTGGGATTAGTTGGGATTGATGCAGGGCATTGGGGCGAGAGTGGGACAGTGGGATTATTTTGAAATTCGTACAGGACTATGTGGAGAGCTATGTAGTGGGTTTTGTTTGTGCACTTTTACAGGGTTAAGGGTAGTCAGCAGGGCAGTGGGATTAATTTGGGGGTTGGTACAGGGCTATGGGGAGAGAGCAGGGCAGTGGGATTATTTTGGGGATTGATACAGGGATATGGGGAGAGAGCAGGGCAGTGGGATTAATTTGGGATTGATACAGGGCTATGGGGAGAGAGTGGGGCAGTGGGATTAGTTGGGATGATACAGGGCTATGGAGAAAGCGGGGCAGTGGGATTAGTTTGGGGATTTTTACTGGGCTATGGGGAGAGAGCAGGGCAGTGGGATTATTTTGGGGATTGATACAGGGCTATGGGGAGTGATCGAGGCAGTGGGATTAGTTTGAGGATTGATACAGGGCTATGGGGAGAGAGTGGGACAGTGGGATTTGTTTGGGATTCATACAGGGCTATGGGGAGAGAACGGGGGAGTGGGGTTAGTTTGGGGATTGATACAGGGCCATGGGGAGAGAGTGGGGCAGTGGGATTAGTTTGGGGATTGATACAGGGCTATGGGGAGAGAGTGGGGCAGTGGGGTTAGTTTGGGATTGATACAGGGCTATGGGGAGAGAGTGGGGCAGTGGGGTTAGTTTGGGATTGATACAGGGCTATGGGGAGAGAGTGGGGCAGTGGGATTAGTTTGGGATTGATTGAGGACTATGGGGGGAAAATGCGGATTCGGATTAGTTTGGGGATTGATACAGGGCTATGGGGAGAGAGCGGGGCAGTGGGATTAGTTTAGGGTTTGATTCAGGGCTATGGGGATAGAAAGGTACAATGGGTTTAGTTTGGGGATTGATACAGGGCAATGGCATGAGAGTGGGACAGTGGGATTTGTTTGGGATTCATACAGGGCTATGGGGAGAGAACGGGGCAGTGGGATTAGTTTGGGATTGATACAGGGCTATGGGGAGAGAGTGGGGCAGTGGGATTAGTTGGGATTGATACAGAGCTGTGGGGAGAGAGCGGGACAGTGGGATTAGTTTGGGGATTTGTACTGGGCTATGGGGAGAGAGCAGGGCAGTGGGATTGGTTTGGGGATTGATACAGGGCTATGGGGAGTTATCGAGGCAGTGGGATTAGTTTGAGGATTGATACAGGGCTATGGGGAGAGAGTGGGACAGTGGGATTTGTTTGGGATTCATACAGGGCTATCGGGAGAGAGCGGGGCAGTGGGATTAGTTTGGGATTGATACAGGGCTATGGGGAGCGAGCGGGACAGTGGCCTTAGTTTGGGGATTGATACAGGGCTATGGGGAGAGAGTGGGGCAGTGGGATTAGTTTGGGATTGATACAGGGCTATGGGGAGAGAGTGGGGCAGTGGGATTAGTTTGGGATTGATACAGGGCTATGGGGAGAGAGTGGGGCAGTGGGATTAGTTGGGATTGATACAGGGCTATGGGGAGAGAGCGGGGCAGTGGGATTAGTTTGGGGATTTGTACTGGGCTATGGGGAGAGAGCAGGGCAGTGGGATTGGTTTGGGGATTGATACAGGGCTATGGGGAGTGATCGAGGCAGTGGGATTAGTTTGAGGATTGATACAGGGCTATGGGGAGAGAGCGGGGCAGTGGGATTAGTTGGGATTGATGCAGGGCATTGGGGCGAGAGTGGGACAGTGGGATTATTTAGAAATTCGTACAGGGCTATGTGGAGAGCTATGTAGTGGGTTTTGTCTGTGCACTTTTACAGGGTTAAGGGTAGTCAGCAGGGCAGTGGGATTAGTTTGGGATTGGTACAGGGCTATGGGGAGAGAGCG
The DNA here is from genome assembly GCF_964194155.1 of Cetorhinus maximus. NCBI lineage: Eukaryota > Metazoa > Chordata > Chondrichthyes > Lamniformes > Cetorhinidae > Cetorhinus > Cetorhinus maximus. The sequence continues at coordinate 28,694 of NW_027598215.1, forward strand.
GTGCAGTGGGATTAGTTTGGGATTGATACAGGGCTATGTGGAGAGAGTGGGGCAGAGGGATTTGTTTGGGGATTGATACAGGGCTATGGGGAGAGAGCGGGACTGTGGGATTAGTTGGGATTGATACAGGGCTATGGAGAGAGAGTGGGGCAGTGGGATTAGTTGGGATTGATACAGGGCTATGGAGAGAGAGCGGGACAGTGTGATTAGTTTGGGGATTGCTCCAGGACTATGGGGATTAATCGAGGCGGTGGGATTAGTTTGGGGATTTATACAGGGCTATGTGGAGAGAGAGGGATAGTGGGATTAGTTTGTGGATTGATACAGGGCTATGGGGAGAGAGCGGGGCAGTGGGATTAGTTTGGGGATTCATACAGGGCTATGGGGAGAGAACGGGGCAGTGGGATTAGTTTGGTGATTGATACAGGGCTATGAGGAGAGAGCGGGGAAGTGGGATCAGTTGGCGATTGGTACAAGGCTATGTGGAGATAGTGTGGCTGTGCGAGTACTTTGGGGATCGATACTGGGCTATGGGGAAAGCGCAGGGCAGTGTGATCAGATTGGGAGTGATGCAGGGCATTGGGGCGAGAGTGGGACAGTGGGATTATTTTGAAATTGGTACAGGGCTATGTGGAGAGCTATGTAGTGGGTTTTGTTTGTGCACTTTTACAGGGATAAGGGGAGTCAGCAGTGCAGTGGGATTAGTTTGGGATTGATACAGGGCCATGTGGAGAGAGCGGGGCAGTGGGATTAGTTTGGGGATTGATACAAGGCTATGGGGAGAGAGCGGGACAGTGGGATTAGTGTGGGGATTGATACAGGGCTATGGGGAGAGAGCAGGACAGTGGGATTAGTGTGGGGATTGATACAGGGCTATGGGGAGTGATCGGGGCAGTGGGATTAGTTTGGGGATTGATACAGGGCCATGGGGAGAGAGCGGGGCAGTGGGATTATTTTGGGGATTGAAACAGGGCTATGGGGAGAGAGCAGGGTTGTAGGATTAGTTTGGGATTGATACAGGGCTATGGGGAGTGATCGGGGCAGTGGGATTAGTTTGGGATTGATACAGGGCTATGGGGAGGGAACGGGGCAGTGGGATTAGTTTGGGGATTGATAGAGGGCTATGGGGAGAGAGCGGGGCAGTGGGATTAGTTTGGGGATTGATACAGGGCTATGGGGAGTGATCGGGGCAGTGGGATTAGTTTGGGATTGATACAGGGCTATGGGGAGAGAGTGGGGCAGTGGGATTAGTTTGGGGATTGATACATGGCTATGGGGAGAGTGCAGGGCAGGGGATTTAGTTTGGGGATGATGCAGGGCTATGGGGAGAGAGCGGGGCAGTGGGATTAGTTTGGGGATTGATACAGGGCTACGGGGAGAGAGCGGGGCAGTGGGATTAGTTTGGGGATTGATACAGGGCTATGGTGAGAGAATGGGCACTGGGATTAGTTGGGGTTGATACAGGACAATGGGGAGAGAGCGGGGCAGTGGGATTAGTTGGAATTGATGCAGGGCATTGGGGCGAGAGTGGGACAGTGGGATTATTTTGAAATTCGTACAGGACTATGTGGAGAGCTATGTAGTGGGTTTTGTTTGTGCACTTTTACAGGGTTAAGGGTAGTCAGCAGGGCAGTGGGATTAATTTGGGGGTTGGTACAGGGCTATGGGGAGAGAGCAGGGCAGTGGGATTATTTTGGGGATTCATACAGGGCTATGGGGAGAGAGCAGGGCAGTGGGATTAATTTGGGATTGATACAGGGCTATGGGGATAGAAAGGTACAATGGGTTTAGTTTGGGGATTGATACCGGGCAATGGCGTGAGAGTGGGACAGTGGGATTTGTTTGGGATTCATACAGGGCTATGGGGAGCCAGCGGGACAGTGGCCTTAGTTTGGAGATTGATACAGGGCTATGGGGAGAGAGTGGGGCTGTATGATTAGTTTGGGGATTGCAACAGGGCTATGGGGAGAGTGCGGGACAGTGGGATTAGTTGGGATTGATACAGGGCTATGGGGAGAGAGTGGGGCAGTGGGATTAGTTGGGATTGATACAGGGCTATGGAGAAAGCGGGGCAGTGGGATTAGTTTGGGGATTTGTACTGGGCTATGGGGAGTGAGCAGGGCAGTGGGATTGGTTTGGGGATTGATACAGGGCTATGGGGAGTGATCGAGGCAGTGGGATTAGTTTGAGGATTGATACAGGGCTATGGGGAGAGAGCGGGGCAGTGGGATTAGTTGGGATTGATGCAGGGCATTGGGGCGAGAGTGGGACAGTGGGATTATTTTGAAATTCGTACAGGACTATGTGGAGAGCTATGTAGTGGGTTTTGTCTGTGCACTTTTACAGGGTTAAGGGTAGTCAGCAGGGCAGTGGGATTAGTTTGGGATTGATACAGGGCTATGGGGAGAGCGCGGTGCAGTGGGATTAGTTTGGGATTGATACAGGGCTATGTGGAGAGAGTGGGGCAGAGGGATTTGTTTGGGGATTGATACAGGACTATGGGGAGAGAGTGGGACTGTGGGATTAGTTGGGATTGATACAGGGCTATGGGGAGAGAGTGGGGCAGTGGGATTAGTTGGGTTTGATACAGGGCTATGGGGAGAGAGTGGGGCAGTGGGATTAGTTTGGTGATTGATACAGGGCTATGGAGAGAGAGCGGGGCAGTGTGATTAGTTTGGGGATTGGTCCAGGACTATGGGGAGTGATCGAGGCAGTGGGATTAGTTTGGGGATTTATACAGGGCTATGGGGAGAGAGAGGGATAGTGGGATTAGTTTGTGGATTGATACAGGGCTATGGAGAGAGAGTGGGGCAGTGGGGTTAGTTTGAAGATTGATACAGGGCTATGGGGAGAGAGCGGGGCAGTGGGATTAGTTTGGGGATTGATACAGGGCTATGGGGAGAGAGCGGGGCAGTGGGATTAGTTTGGGGATTGATACAGGGCTATGGGGAGAGAACGGGGCAGTGGGATTAGTTTGGTGATTGATACAGGGCTATGGGGAGAGAGCGGGGAAGTGGGATCAGTTGGCGATTGGTACAAGGCTATGTGGAGATAGTGTGGCTGTGCGAATACTTTGGGGATCGATACTGGGCTATGGGGAAAGCGCAGGGCAGTGTGATCAGATTGGGATTGATGCAGGGCATTGGGGCGGGAGTGGGACAGTGGGATTATTTTGAAATTGGTACAGGGCTATGTGGAGAGCTATGTAGTGGGTTTTGTTTGTGCACTTTTACAGGGATAAGGGGAGTCAGCAGTGCAGTGGGATTAGTTTGGGATTGATGCAGGGCCATGTGGAGAGAGCGGGGCAGTGGGATTAGTTTGGGGATTGATACAAGGCTATGGGGAGAGAGCGGGACAGTGAGATTACTTTGGGATTGATACAGGGCAATGGGGATAGAAAGGTACAATGGGTTTAGTTTGGGGATTGATACAGGGCAATGGCGTGAGAGTGGGGCAATGGGATTAGTTTGGGATTGATAAAGGGCTATGGGGAGAGAGCAGGACAGTGGGATTAGTGTGGGGATTGATACAGGGCTATGGGGAGAGAGCGGGGCAGTGGGATTAGTTTGGGATTGATACAGGGCTATGGGGAGTGATCGGGGCAGTGGGATTAGTTTGGGGATTGATACAGGGCCGTGGGGAGAGAGCGGTGCAGTGGGATTAGTTTGGGGATTGATACAAGGCTATGGGGAGAGAGCGGGACAGTGGGATTACTTTGGGATTGATACAGGGCCATGGGGAGAGAGCGGGACAGTGGGATTAGTTTGGGATTGATACAGGGCTATGGGGAGTGATCGGGGCAGTGGGATTAGTTTGGGATTGATACAGGGCTATGGGGAGGGAACGGGGCAGTGGGATTAGTTTGGGGATTGATACAGGGCTATGGGGAGAGAGCGGGGCAGTGGGATTAGTTTGGGGATTGATACAGGGCTATGGGGAGTGATCGGGGCAGTGGGATTAGTTTGGGATTGATACAGGGCTATGGGGAGAGAGCGGGGCAGTGTGATTAGTTTGGGGATTGATACAGGGCTATGGGGAGAGTGCAGGGTAGGGGGTTTAGTTTGGGGATGATGCAGGGCTATGGGGAGAGAGCGGGGCAGTGGGATTAGTTGGGATTGATGCAGGGCATTGGGGCGAGAGTGGGACAGTGGGATTATTTTGAAATTCGTACAGGACTATGTGGAGAGCTATGTAGTGGGTTTTGTTTGTGCACTTTTACAGGGTTAAGGGTAGTCAGCAGGGCAGTGGGATTAATTTGGGGGTTGGTACAGGGCTATGGGGAGAGAGCAGGGCAGTGGGATTATTTTGGGGATTGATACAGGGCTATGGGGAGAGAGCAGGGCAGTGGGATTAATTTGGGATTGATACAGGGCTATGGGGAGAGAACGGGGTAGTGGGATTAGTTTGGGGATTGATACGTGGCTATGGGGAGTGATCGGGGCAGTGGGATTAGTTTGGGGATTGATACAGGGCCATGGGGAGAGAGCGGGGCAGTGGGATTATTTTGGGGATTGATACAGGGCTACGGGGAGAGAACGGGGCAGTGGGATTAGTTTGGGATTGATACAGGTCTATGGGGAGAGATCTGAACAGTGGGATTAGTTTGGGATTGATTGAGGACTATGGGGGGAGAATGGGGATTCGGATTAGTTTGGGGATTGATACAGGGCTATGGGGAGAGAGCGGGGCATTGGGATTAGTTTGGGGATTGATACAGGGCTATGGGGAGAGAGCGGGGCAGTGGGATTAGTTTAGGGTTTGATACAGGGCTATGGGGATAGAAAGGTACAATGGGTTTAGTTTGGGGATTGATACAGGGCAATGGCGTGAGCGTGGGACAGTGGAATTTGTTTGGGATTCATACAGGGCTATGGGGAGAGAACGGGGCAGTGGGATTAGTTTGGGATTGATACAGGGCTATGGGGAGCGAGCGGGACAGTGGCCTTAGTTTGGAGATTGATACAGGGCTATGGGGAGAGAGTGGGGCTGTATGATTAGTTTGGGGATTGCAACAGGGCTATGGGGAGAGAGTGGGGCAGTGGGATTAGTTTGGGATTGATACAGGGCTATGGGGAGAGTGCGGGACAGTGGGATTAGTTGGGATTGATACAGGGCTATGGGGAGAGAGTGGGGCAGTGGGATTAGTTGGGATTGATACAGAGCTATGGAGAAAGCGGGGCATTGGGATTAGTTTGGGGATTTGTACTGGGCTATGGGGAGAGAGCGGGGCAGTGGGATTAGTTGGGATTGATACAGGGCTATGGAGAGAGAGCGGGGCAGTGTGATTAGTTTGGGGATTGGTCCAGGGCCATGGGGAGAGAGCGGGACAGTGGGATTAGTTTGGGATTGATACAGGGCTATGGCGGAGAGAGCGGGGCGGTGGGGTTAGTTTGGGCTTGATACAGGGCTATGGGGAGAGAGCAGGGTTGTAGGATTAGTTTGGGATTGATACAGGGCTATGGGGATTGATCGCGGCCGTGGGATTAGTTTGGGATTGATACAGGGCTATGGGGAGAGAGCGGGGCAGTGGGATTAGTTTGGGGATTGATACAGGGCTATGGGGAGAGAGCGGGGCAGTGGGATTAGTTTGGGGATTGATACAGGGCTATGGGGAGTGATCGGGGCAGTGGGATTAGTTTGGGATTGATACAGGGCTATGGGGAGAGAGTGGGGCAGTGGGATTAGTTTGGGGATTGATACAGGGCAGGGCTATGGGGAGAGTGCAGGGCAGGGGGTTTAATTTGGGGATGATGCAGGGCTATGGGGAGAGAGCGGGGCAGTGTGATTAGTTTGGGGATTGATACAGGGCTATGGTGAGAGAAGGGGCACTGGGATTAGTTTGAGGATTGATACAGGACTATGGGGAGAGAGCGGGGCAGTGGGATTAGTTGGAATTGATGCAGGGCATTGGGGCGAGAGTGGGACAGTGGGATTATTTTGAAATTCGTACAGGACTATGTGGAGAGCTATGTAGTGGGTTTTGTTTGTGCACTTTTACAGGGTTAAGGGTAGTCAGCAGGGCAGTGGGATTAGTTTGGGGATTGATACAGGGCTATGGGGAGAGAGCGGGGCAGTGGGATTAGTTTGGGGATTGATACAGGGCTATGGGGAGAGAGCGGGGCAGTGGGATTAGTTTGGGATTGATAGAGGGCTATGGGGAGAGAACGGGGTAGTGGGATTAGTTTGGGGATTGATACGTGGCTATGGGGAGTGATCGGGGCATTGGGATTAGTTTGGGGATTGATACAGGGCTATGGGGAGAGAACGGGGCAGTGGGATTAGTTTGGGATTGAGACAGGTCTATGGGGAGAGATCTGAACAGTGGGATTAGTTTGGGATTGATTGAGGACTATGGGGGGAGAATGGGGATTCGGATTAGCTTGGGGATTGATACAGGGCTATGGGGAGAGAGCGGGGCAGTGGGATTAGTTTGGGGATTGATACAGGGCTATGGGGAGAGAGCGGGGCAGTGAGATTAGTTTAGGGTTTGATACAGGGCTATGGGGATAGAAAGGTACAATGGGTTTAATTTGGGGATTGATACAGGGCAATGGCGTGAGAGTGGGACAGTGGGATTAGTTTGGGGATTGATACAGGGCTATGGGGAGAGAGCGGGACAGTGGGATTAGTTTGGGAATGATACAGGGCTATGGGGAGAGAGCGGGGCAGTGGGATTAGTTTGGGGATTGATACAGGGCTATGGGGAGAGAGCGGGGCAGTGAGATTAGTTTAGGGTTTGATACAGGGCTATGGGGATAGAAAGGTACAATGGGTTTAGTTTGGGGATTGATACAGGGCAATGGCGTGAGAGTGGGACAGTGGGATTAGTTTGGGGATTGATACAGGGCTATGGGGAGGGAGCGGGACAGTGGGATTTGTTTGGGATTCATACAGGGCTATGGGGAGAGAACGGGGCAGTGGGATTAGTTTGGGATTGATACAGGGCTATGGGGAGAGAGCGGGGCAGTGGGATTAGTTTGGGGATTGATACAGGGCTATGGGGAGTGAGCGGGGCAGTGGGATTAGTTTGGGATTGATACAGGGCTATGGGGAGAGAGTGGGGCAGTGGGATTAGTTTGGGATTGATACAGGGCTATGGGGAGAGAGCGGGGCAGTGGGATTGGTTTGGGGATTGATACAGGGCTATGGGGAGTGATCGAGGCAGTGGGATTAGTTTGAGAATTGATACAGGGCTATGGGGAGAGAGCGGGGCAGTGGGATTAGTTGGGATTGATGCAGGGCATTGGGGCGAGAGTGGGACAGTGGGATTATTTTGAAATTCGTAGAGGACTATGTGGAGAGCTATGTAGTGGGTTTTGTTTGTGCACTTTTACAGGGTTAAGGGTAGTCAGCAGGGCAGTGGGATTAATTTGGGGGTTGGTACAGGGCTATGGGGAGAGAGCAGGGCAGTGGGATTAGTTTGGGGATTGATACAGGGCTATGGGGAGTGATCGGGGCAGTGGGATTAGTTTGGGGATTGATACAGGGCCATGGGGAGAGAGCGGGGCAGTGGGATTATTTTGGGGATTGATACAGGGCTATGGGGAGAGAGCAGGGCAGTGGGATTAGTTTGGGGATTGATACAGGGCTATGGGGAGTGATCGGGGCAGTGGGATTAGTTTGGGGATTGATACAGGGCCATGGGGAGAGAGCGGGGCAGTGGGATTATTTTGGGGATTGATACAGGGCTATGGGGAGAGATCTGAACAGTGGGATTAGTTTGGGATTGATTGAGGACTATGGGGGGAGAATGGGGATTCAGATTAGTTTGGGGATTGATACAGGGCTATGGGGAGAGAGCGGGGCAGTGGGATTAGTTTAGGGTTTGATACAGGGCTATGGGGATAGAAAGGTACAATGGGTTTAGTTTGGGGATTGATACAGGGCAATGGCGTGAGAGTGGGGCTGTATGATTAGTTTGGGGATTGCAACAGGGCTATGGGGAGAGAGTGGGGCAGTGGGATTAGTTGGGATTGATACAGGGCTATGGGGAGAGTGCGGGACAGTGGGATTAGTTGCGATTGATACAGGGCTATGGAGAAAGCGGGGCAGTGGGATTAGTTTGGGGATTTGTACTGGGCTATGGGGAGAGAGCAGGGCAGTGGGATTGGTTTGGGGATTGATACAGGACTATGGGGAGTGATCGAGGCAGTGGGATTAGTTTGAGGATTGATACAGGGCTATGGGGAGAGAGCGGGGCAGTGGGATTAGTTGGGATTGATGCAGGGCATTGGGGCGAGAGTGGGACAGTGGGATTATTTTGAAATTCGTACAGGACTATGTGGAGAGCTATGTAGTGGGTTTTGTCTGTGCACTTTTACAGGGTTAAGGGTAGTCAGCAGGGCAGTGGGATTAGTTTGGGATTGATACAGGGCTATGGGGAGAGAGCGGGGCAGTGGGATTAGTTTGGGATTGATACAGGGCTATGTGGAGAGAGTGGGGCAGAGGGATTTGTTTGGGGATTGATACAGGGCTATGGGGAGAGAGCGGGACTGTGGGATTAGTTGGGATTGATACAGGGCTATGGGGAGAGAGTGGGGCAGTGGGATTAGTTGGGATTGATACAGGGCTATGGAGAGAGAGCGGGGCAGTGGGATTAGTTTGGGGATTGGTCCAGGACTATGGGGAGTGATCGAGGCAGTGGGATTAGTTTGGGGATTTATACAGGGCTATGGGGAGAGAGAGGGATAGTGGGATTACTTTGTGGATTGATACAGGGCTATGGAGAGAGAGTGGGGCAGTGGGGTTAGTTTGAAGATTGATACAGGGCTATGGGGAGAGAGCGGGCAGTGGGATTAGTTTGGGGATTGATACAGGGCTATGGGGAGAGAACGGGGCAGTGGGATTAGTTTGGGGATTGATACAGGGCTATGGGGAGAGAGCGGGGCAGTGGGATTAGTTTGGTGATTGATACAGGGCTATGGGGAGAGAGCGGGGAAGTGGGATCAGTTGGCGATTGGTACAAGGCTATGTGGAGATAGTGTGGCTGTGCGAATACTTTGGGGATCGATACTGGGCTATGGGGAAAGCGCAGGGCAGTGTGATCAGATTGGGATTGATGCAGGGCATTGGGGCGGGAGTGGGACAGTGGGATTATTTTGAAATTGGTACAGGGCTATGTGGAGAGCTATGTAGTGGGTTTTGTTTGTGCACTTTTACAGGGATAAGGGGAGTCAGCAGTGCAGTGGGATTAGTTTGGGATTGATACAGGGCCATGTGGAGAGAGCGGGGCAGTGGGATTAGTTTGGGGATTGATACAAGGCTATGGGGAGAGAGCGGGACAGTGGGATTACTTTGGGATTGATACAGGGCAATGGGGATAGAAAGGTACAATGGGTTTAGTTTGGGGATTGATACAGGGCAATGGCGTGAGAGTGGGGCAATGGGATTAGTTTGGGATTGATAAAGGGCTATGGGGAGAGAGCAGGACAGTGGGATTAGTGTGGGGATTGATACAGGGCTATGGGGAGTGATCGGGGCAGTGGGATTAGTTTGGGGATTGATACAGGGCTATGGGGAGAGAGCAGGACAGTGGGATTAGTGTGGGGATTGATACAGGGCTATGGGGAGAGAGCGGGACAGTGGGATTAGTGTGGGGATTGATACAGGGCTATGGGGAGAGAGCAGGACAGTGGGATTAGTGTGGGGATTGATACAGGGCTATGGGGAGTGATCGGGGCAGTGGGATTAGTTTGGGGATTGATACAGGGCCATGGGGAGAGAGCGGGGCAGTGGGATTATTTTGGGGATTGAAACAGGGCTATGGGGAGAGAACGGGGCAGTGGGATTAGTTTGGGATTGATACAGGGCTATGGGGAGAGAGCGGGGCAGTGGGATTAGTTTGGGGATTGATACAAGGCTATGGGGAGAAAGCGGGACAGTGGGATTACTTTGGGATTGATACAGGGCCATGGGGAGAGAGCGGGACAGTGGGATTAGTTTGGGATTGATACAGGGCTATGGCGGAGAGAGCGGGGCAGTGGGATTAGTTTGGGATTGATACAGGGCTATGGGGAGAGAGCAGGGTTGTAGGATTAGTTTGGGATTGATACAGGGCTATGGGGAGTGATCGGGGCAGTGGGATTAGTTTGGGATTGATACAGGGCTATGGGGAGGGAACGGGGCAGTGGGATTAGTTTGGGGATTGATACAGGGCTATGGGGAGAGAGCGGGGCAGTGGGATTAGTTTGGGGATTGATACAGGGCTATGGGGAGTGATCGGGGCAGTGGGATTAGTTTGGGATTGATACAGGGCTATGGGGAGAGAGTGGGGCAGTGGGATTAGTTTGGGGATTGATACAGGACTATGGGGAGAGTGCAGGGCAGTGGGATTAGTTTGGGGATTGATACAAGGCTATGGGGAGAAAGCGGGACAGTGGGATTACTTTGGGATTGATACAGGGCCATGGGGAGAGAGCGGGACAGTGGGATTAGTTTGGGATTGATACAGGGCTATGGCGGAGAGAGCGGGGCAGTGGGATTAGTTTGGGATTGATACAGGGCTATGGGGAGAGAGCAGGGTTGTAGGATTAGTTTGGGATTGATACAGGGCTATGGGGAGTGATCGGGGCAGTGGGATTAGTTTGGGATTGATACAGGGCTATGGGGAGGGAACGGGGCAGTGGGATTAGTTTGGGGATTGATACAGGGCTATGGGGAGAGAGCGGGGCAGTGGGATTAGTTTGGGGATTGATACAGGGCTATGGGGAGTGATCGGGGCAGTGGGATTAGTTTGGGATTGATACAGGGCTATGGGGAGAGAGTGGGGCAGTGGGATTAGTTTGGGGATTGATACAGGACCATGGGGAGAGTGCAGGGCAGTGGGATTAGTTTGGGGATTGATACAGGGCTATGGGGAGAGAGCGGGGCAGTGTGATTAGTTTGGGGATTGATACAGGGCTATGGTGAGAGAAGGGGCACTGGGATTAGTTGGGGTTGATACAGGACTATGGGGAGAGAGCGGGGCAGTGGGATTAGTTGGGATTGATGCAGGGCATTGGGGCGAGAGTGGGACAGTGGGATTATTTTGAAATTCGTAGAGGACTATGTGGAGAGCTATGTAGTGGGTTTTGTTTGTGCACTTTTACAGGGTTAAGGGTAGTCAGCAGGGCAGTGGGATTAATTTGGGATTGATACAGGGCTATGGGGAGAGAGCGGGGTAGTGGGATTAGTTTGGGGATTGATACGTGGCTATGGGGAGTGATCGGGGCAGTGGGATTAGTTTGGGGATTGATACAGAGCCATGGGGAGAGAGCGGGGCAGTGGGATTATTTTGGGGATTGATACAGGGCTATGGGGAGAGAACGGGGCAGTGGGATTAGTTTGGGATTCATTGAGGAGTATGGGGGGAGAATGGGGATTCGGATTAGTTTGGGGATTGATACAGGGCTATGGGGAGAGAGCGGGGCAGTGGGATTAGTTTAGGGATTGATACAGGGCTATGGGGATAGAAAGGTACAATGGGTTTAGTTTGGGGATTGATACAGGGCAATGGCGTGAGAGTGGGACAGTGGGATTAGTTTGGGATTCATACAGGGCTATGGGGAGAGAGCAGGACGGTGGGATTAGTGTGGGGATTGATAGAGGGCTATGGGGAGAGAGCGGGGCAGTGGGATTAGTTTGGGGATTGATACAGGGCTATGGGGAGAGAGAGGAGCAGTGGGATTTGTTTGGGATTGATACAGGGCTATGGGAAGAGAGCGGGACAGTGGTATTAGTTTGGGATTGATACAGGTCTATGGGGAGAAAGCGGGACAGTGGGATTAGTTTCGGTTTCATACAGGGCTATGGGGAGAGAGTGGGGCAGTGGGATTAGTTTGGGGATTGATACAGGTCCTTGGAGGGGGAGAGGGCGACAGTGGGATTAGTTTGGGATTGTTAGTGTGTTGAATTTAGGATCGTGTCTCCATGTTACCCATCCCCCAGGAGGTGAAATAGTTATGAATTGCAACATTCCAAACACCTCAAATAAATCTACAGTCAGTCTTATCTATTGAGGGGAATTGAAATCTTGTGTGTGGAATTTGTTTGCCTGCGGTGATATTTTAAGCTCTTTAACCGCGGTATCTTTCTGCTCAACCTGTTGTGCTGTACTGAGACGTGCCGTGTGGCAGAGCCCAGGACTGTCTCCTGTTCTTCAGGAAGGATGTAATGACCTTCGATGGAGTGCAGTCAGATTCAACTCAACTTTTATAAACAGACTTGCTGCATTGTACTTCTTTTGCTCTGAGGACCTCGCTGTGTCCTGGGGCCTATTTCACCCAAATGATAACCCTCCCCTTGGTGCCTCTCTCAACCCGGCCAACTGGAGGCCATTCAGCCCCTCGAGCTGCTCCTGACATTCAATTAGGTGAGATCTGGTCTGTATGTTCATTCTTAGGAACAACATGGACAGGTTTGTGGAACGAGTAGACATGACATTTAATGCAGAGAAGTGTGTGGTGATACTTTGGTCAGAAGAACGCAGAGGGACAATATAAAATAAAGGGGAGAACTCTAAAGGGGGAGGAGGAGCTGAGGGACCTGAGGGTACATGTGTATAAATCATTGAAGGTGTCATGACAGGTTGAGAGAGCGTTTAATAAAGCAGACAGTATCCTGGGCTTCATTAATAGGGTCAAAGAGGACAAGAACAAGGAGGTTAGATTAAGCTTGTGTCAGACACAAGTTCAGCCTCAGCTGGAGCAGTGTGTCCAGTTCTGGGCTCCACACTTTAGAAAGGACGTGAAGGAATTGGAGAGAGTGTGTGGAGAAGTTTCACGAGAATGGTTCCAGGGATGAGGAACTTCAGTTCTGGGGGTAGATTGGAGAAGGTGGGACTGTTCTCCTCGGAGAAGGTCGAGAGATTTGATCGAGTTGTTCAAAATTGTGAAGGGTCTGTGAGAGAGTGGATCAGGAGAAACTGTTCCCATTGGGGGAAGGATGGAGAAGCAGAGGGACACAGATTGAAGGCGATGGGTAAAAGGAGCGACGGAGACACGAGGAGAAACTTTTTCACGCTGCGAGGGGTTAGGATCTGGAACGCGCTGCCTGAGAGTGTGGGGGAGGGAGGATCAATCGAGGGGTTAGGATCTGGAATGCGCTGCCTGAGAGTGTGGGGGTGGGAGGGACAATCGAGGGGTTCGGATCTGGAATGCGCTGCCTGAGAGTGTGGGGGAGGGAGGGTCAATCGAGGGGTTAGGATCTGGAATGCGCTGCCTGGGAGTGTGGGGGAGGGAGGGTCAATCGAGGGTTAGGATTTGGAACGCGCTGCCTGAGAGTGTGGGGGATGGAGGGTCAATCGAGGGGTTAGGGTCCGGAACGCGCTGCCTGAGAGTGTGGGGGAGGGAGGGTCAATCGAGGGGTTAGGATCTGGAACGCGCTGCCTGAGAGTGTGGGGGAGGGAGGGTCAATCGAGGGGGTTAGGGTCTGGCACATCGCCCCTGAACAGCTTGGACCTTATTCGACATGAATGTCACTATGCAACCCCACCCTCCCGCTCTGTCATGTGACCTCTGCCCCTACCCAACCCAGTGGATTTGACCCACCCAGTGCAAGCTCTCCTTTGTGGGGGGGGGGGTCACTCCTTTACTCCTCGCGCCCACGCCCCTGAGGGTCTTGCCAGGCCATTTCCCAGGGGCAGTTAAAGAGTCGGCCGGAGTGCTGTGGGCCTGATGTCACACGTGGGCCAGACCGGCGAAGGGCGGCAGATTTCCTTCTCTGAAGGGCATTCGTGAACCAGATGGGGTTTTTTTTCACGACCTCACGGTCATCATTAGACATTTCATTCCAGATTTTCATTTGGATTCAAATTCAACCATCGGCCGTGGTGGGATTCGAACCCAGGTCGCTGGATTTACCAGTCCAGTGACAATACCATCACCTCCCAGCTGGGCTTTTACAACAATCGCTGATAGAATCATGGTCATCGCTGCTGCGCTTTTGGTGTTTTTAAAAATATAATTCCATCTTTATTTATTTAAGCTCCCACGGTCAGATTCAAAGACGCGTGTCCATACCATCACTCCGGGCCTCTGCATTACTAATCCAGTCTCCCAGCGGCTTTCCCTTTAGCTGTCACTCCACCTACCCAGTGACTTACAGGTCAGGTCACAGAAATTCAGCTGGTCCTTTACCCAATCGCCTTCGCTCTGTGTCTCTCGAGCCTCCTGCCACTGGAAACAGTTTCCCCTCGATCCCAACCCCCTTCCCGATTGGGAATGCCTCGATTCAATCTCTCCCTTAACCTTCTCCGCTCCGGGGATGGGGGGGGGAGAACGATCCCAGCTCCTCCTCCCAGTCTCTCCACATCAACCGAAGTCCCCCCACCCCCTCCTCATCCCGGGGACCGTCCTGGTAAATCCCCTCCGCACCCTCTCCGAGGGCCCTCGACACCCTTCCGAAAGTGCGGAGGCCCAGGATTGGATGTGTTAGTCCGGCTGGGACCTAACCGAGTGTTTTGTAGAGTTTCAAGGTTAATTTTCATTGTTGTCGTACTCGATGCCCATTCATAATAGCAGCAATTCCTACAGTTCTTTTTAAATACCCTTCTCAATTTGTCCTGTCACCTTGTGTACGTCTTTGGCCAGGTCACTCTGCTCCTGCATCCCATTTAAAATGGTACCATTTCATTTTTAACCTGGAAAGTAAGGCACACCCACCCCAATCCATAGCAAGGTCTGCCATTTTCATTCCACCTTTTGCCTTCGTACCTCGAGAAGTGTGCAAAAAAAAAAAAACACATTTTCCCTATAATCCTGTGTGTAAATAAATCCGGTTAGTAGCATTTAGCCTGAGTGCACAGTGACGGGCGGCCTGCCAGACTTCAGCTCGCCGCGGGGAAAGCCGATTGTCGTGCTCCCCTACCTGGCAGCAGACAGCAGAGAGCCTGCGGAGCACAGAAAGCCATTCAGCCCATCGATTACATGCCAGCTCCCTGTCGTCAGCCCCATCGCTCGGCTCGACCCCACAGTCCTGCAAGTTCATGGCTTTCAGGGTGTCCATCCAATTTCCCTTTCAAATATCATTCATCATCTCCGTGTCCACAATGGCGTTGAGCGGCAAGGTACAGATCGTTACCACTCACTGCGGAAGTCGTTTCTTCCTCACATCCCGACAGTTAACGATGGAGAGAGTGCACCAACCAGGGGGTGTGAAGTGCAGCAGGTTACAGCGAGGGAATTGGTGACACTGCGCTTGTCTTCGGTCAGGTGGCTACTGCCCCTTGTGGCAAAGTGGGGGTGCACCAAAGGGGCAGCAAAGACACGGGTCTCTGCTGTATCAAGGGCAGTTGCCGCTCCCCCATCTCCACACAGATCGCTCACCCCCACACAGTGAGAGATTGGAACTGGGAGCTCCCCTGGTCACCGAGGCGCCATCATTGCAGAGGCTTGACAAACACATTAACCAAGAATTGGTGTTGCTCATTCTGTCACTATTCACCACCCACCACCAGCCCCACACACCCCCTGAGTCAGAAGGTAGCAGGTCAAACCCCCAGGCACAAATGCACTCCGACATCTTTGGTCGGGGCATCAGGACTGAGGGAGAGCCGCACTGTCGGAGGGTCAGTGCTGAGGGAGTGCCGCGCTGTCGGAGGGTCAGTACTGAGGGAGTGCCGCAGTGTCGGAGGGTCAGTGCTGAGGGAGCGCTGCACTGTCGGGAGGGTCAGTGCTGAGGGAGAGCTGCACTGTCGGAGAGTCAGTACTGAGGGAGCGCCGCACTGTCGGAGGGTCAGTGCTGAGGGAGAGCCGCACTGTCGGAGGGTCAGTACTGAGGAAGAGCCGCACTGTCGGGAGGGTCAATGCTGAGGGACTGCCGCACTGTCGGAGGGTCAGTACTGAGGGAGCGCCGCACTGTCGGAGGGTCAGTGCTGAGGGAGAGCCGCACTGTCGGAGGGTAAGTACTGAGGGAGCGCCGCACTGTCGGAGGGTAAGTACTGAGGGAGCACCGCACTGTCGGAGGGTCAGGACTGAGGGAGCGTCACACTGTCGAAGGGTCAGTACTGAGGGAGCACCGCACTGTCGGAGGGTCAGTATTGAGGGAGGGCTGCACTGTCAGAGGGTCAGGGCTGAGGGAGCGCTGCACTGTCGGGAGGGTCAGTGCTGAGGGAGAGCCGCACTGTCGGAGAGTCAGTACTGAGGGAGCGCCGCACTGTCGGAGGGTCAGTGCTGAGGGAGAGCCGCACTGTCGGAGGGTCAGTACTGAGGAAGAGCCGCACTGTCGGGAGGGTCAATGCTGAGGGACTGCCGCACTGTCGGAGGATCAGTACTGAGGGAGCGCCGCACTGTCGGAGGGTCAGTGCTGAGGGAGAGCCGCACTGTCGGAGGGTAAGTACTGAGGGAGCGACGCACTGTCGGAAGGTCAGGACTGAGGGAGCACCGCACTGTCGGAGGGTCAGGACTGAGGGAGCGTCACACTGTCGGAGGGTCAGTACTGAGGGAGCACCGCACTGTCGGAGGGTCAGTATTGAGGGAGGGCTGCACTGTCAGAGGGTCAGGGCTGAGGGAGCGCTGCACTGTCGGGAGGGTCAGTGCTGAGGGAGAGCCGCACTGTCGGAGAGTCAGTACTGAGGGAGCGCCGCACTGTCGGAGGGTCAGTGCTGAGGGAGAGCCGCACTGTCGGAGGGTCAGTACTGAGGAAGAGCCGCACTGTCGGGAGGGTCAATGCTGAGGGACTGCCGCACTGTCGAAGGTCAGTACTGAGGGAGCGCCGCACTGTCGGAGGGTCAGTGCTGAGGGAGAGCCGCACTGTCGGAGGGTCAGTACTGAGGGAGCGCCGCACTGTCGGAAGGTCAGGACTGAGGGAGCACCGCACTGTCGGAGGGTCAGGACTGAGGGAGCGTCACACTGTCAGAGGGTCAGTACTGAGGGAGCACCGCACTGTCGGAGGGTCAGTATTGAGGGAGGGCTGCACTGTCAGAGGGTCAGGGCTGAGGGAGCGCTGCACTGTCGGAGGGTCAGGACTGAGGGAGAGCCGCACTGTCGAAGGGTCAGGACTGAGGGAGCGCCGCACTGTCGGAGGGTCAGGATTGAGGGAGCGCCGCACTGTCGGAGGGTCAGGGCTGAGGGAGCACCGCACTGTCGGAGGGTCAGGACTGAGGGAGCGCCGCACTGTCGGAGGGTCAGGACTGAGGGAGAGCCGCACTGTCGAATGGTCAGGACTGAGGGAGCGCTGCACTGTCGGAGGGTCAGTACTGAGGAAGAGCCGCACTGTCGGGAGGGTCAATGCTGAGGGAGTGCCGCACTGTCGGAGGGTCAGTACTGAGGGAGCGCCGCACTGTCGGAGGGTCAGTGCTGAGGGAGAGCCGCACTGTCGGAGGGTCAGTACTGAGGGAGCGCCGCACTGTCAGAAGGTCAGGACTGAGGGAGCACCGCACTGTCGGAGGGTCAGGACTGAGGGAGCGTCACACTGTCGGAGGGTCAGTACTGAGGGAGCACCGCACTGTCGGAGGGTCAGTATTGAGGGAGCGCTGCACTGTCGGAGGGTGAGGACTGAGGGAGAGCCGCACTGTTGAAGGGTCAGTATTGAGGGAGCGCTGCACTGTCAGAGGGTCAGTACTGAGGGACCACCGCACTGTTGGAGGGTCAGTACTGAGGGAGTGCCGCAGTGTCGGAGAGTCAGTGCTGAGGGAGCGCTGAACTGTCGGGAGGGTCAGTGCTGAGGGAGCGCCGCACTGTCAGGAGGGTCAGTGCTGAGGGAGAGCCGCACTGTCGGAGGGTCAGTACTGAGGGAGGGCCGCACTGTCGGAGGGTCAGTACTGAGGGAGCGCCGCACTGTCAGAGGGTCAGTACTGAGGGAGGGAGAGCCGCACTGTCGGAGGGTCAGTACTGAGGGAGAGCCACACTGTCAGATGCGCCATCTTTCGGGATGAGACATTAAACAGGGGGCTCACAGAAACTAAAATGGCCTCTTGGCTATACATCAAGGAGAAATGTCGTGGGCAGAATGGTGAAGTGGAATTCCCGACGGGGGCACTGGGGCCGGTACTTGACTTCCCCAAACCAACGCCGCTGAAACGTGACGGGGAACGCGCCAGGGAATGCCCCGGGCGAGCGCGTGACGGGGAACGCCCCGGGCGAGCGCGCGACGGAGAACGCCACGGGTGAGCGCGTGACGGGGAACGCCCCGGGCGAGCGCGCGACAGAGAACGCCACGGGTGAGCGCGTGACGGGGAACGCCCCGGGCGAGCGCGCGACGGAGAACACCACGGGCGAGCGCGTGACGGGGAACACCACGGGCGAGCGCGTGACGGGGAACGCCCCGGGCGAGCGCGCGACGGAGAACGCCACGGGTGAGCGCGTGACGGGGAACGCCCCGGGCGAGCGCGCGACGGAGAACGCCCCGGGCGAGTTACCGCAGAAACGTGACGGCGAATGCGCCAGGGAACGCCCCGGGCGAGCGCGTGACGGGGAACGCCCCGGGCGAGCGCGTGACGGGGAACGCCCCGGGCGAGTTACCGCAGAAACGTGACGGCGAATGCGCCAGGGAACGCCCCGGGCGAGCGCGTGACGGGGAACGCCCCGGGCGAGCGTGTGGCGGGGAACGCCCCGGGCGAGTTACCGCAGAAACGTGACGGCAAATGCGCCAGGGAACGCCCCGGGCGAGTGCGTGACGGGGAACGCCCCGGGCGAGTGCGTGACGGGGAACGCCCCGGGCGAGTGCGTGACGGAGAACGCCCCGGGCGAGTGCGTGACGGAGAACGCCCCGGGCGAGTGCGTGACGGAGAACGCCCCGGGCGAGTGCGTGACGGAGAACGCCCCGGGCGAGCGCGTGACGGGGAACGCCCCGGGCGAGTGCGTGACGGAGAACGCCCCGGGCAAGTGCGTGACGGGGAACGCCCCCGGCGAGTTACCGCAGAAACGTGACAGGGAATGTGCCGGGCGAGCGCGTGACGGGGAACGCCCCGGGCGAGTGCGTGACGGAGAACGCCCCGGGCGAGTGCGTGACGGGGAACGCCCCGGGCGAGTGCGTGACGGGGAACGCCCCAGGCGAGTTACCGCAGAAACGTGACGGGGAACGTGCCGGGCGAGTTACCGCTGAAACGTGACGGGGAACGCCCCGGGCGAGTGCGTGACGGAGAACGCCCCGGGCGAGTGCGTGACGGAGAACGCCCCGGGCGAGTGCGTGACGGAGAACGCCCCGGGCGAGTGCGTGACGGGGAACGCCCCGGGCGAGTGCGTGACGGGGAACGCCCTGGGCGAGTGCGTGACGGGGAACGCCCCGGGCGAGTGCGTGACGGGGAACGCCCCGGGCGAGTGCGTGACGGAGAACGCCCCGGGCGAGTGCGTGACGGGGAACGCCCCGGGCGAGTGCGTGACGGGGAACGCCCCGGGCGAGTGCGTGACGGGGAACGCCCCGGGCGAGTGCGTGACGGAGAACGCCCCGGGCGAGTGCGTGACGGAGAACGCCCCGGGCGAGTGCGTGACGGGGAACGCCCCGGGCGAGTGCGTGACGGAGAACGCCCCGGGCGAGTGCGTGACGGAGAACGCCCCGGGCGAGTGCGTGACGGGGAACGCCCCGGGCGAGTGCGTGACGGGGAACGCCCCGGGCGAGTTACCGCAGAAACGTGACAGGGAACGTGCCGGGCGAGCGCGTGACGGGGAACGCCCCAGGCGAGTTACCGCAGAAACGTGACGGGGAACGTGCCGGGCGAGTTACCGCTGAAACGTGACGGGGAACGTGCCGGGCGAGTTACCGCTGAAACGTGACGGGGAACGTGCCGGGCGAGTTACCGCTGAAACGTGACGGGGAACGTGCCGGGCGAGTGCGTGATGGGGAACGCCCCTGGCGAGTTAGCGCCCCGGGCTTCGCAGGAGCTTCCTGTGCTGCCAAGCGGCTGCCGTGCTTCCCCTGCTCGGAGACAGGACGTGACAGAAAGCCGGCTTCCTCTCAGTTCTCTCCTTTATTAACCCTCACCCACCCCCTCTTTGCGTCTGGCGTACAGGCCGATCGGCTCCCCTCTCCCCCTCTCTCTTACAAGTGGTTTCAACGACTTCCCTGGCAAACATTTTTAAAAAGAAAAGCTATGAGGAAGGAGGTTTCTCAGGCCCAACATTTGAACAATGAAAGAGCGAACAGAAAAAAAAAACATCAAAGGTGAAAATAATATTTCTTTTTTAAAAAAAAAAACGAAACTTGTCGAAGGAGTTCACAGCTGGGACCCTGTCTCTGTTTCATCCAGCATCGACCCCCCTCCCCTTCTTCACCCCAACCCCTCACCAACACCCCCCCCAACCCCCACCCCCACCCCACCCCCCACAACGGGGACATACAGCCCCCACTCCGTGACGTTAGCTGTTCCGCAAAATCAATTTGTCCTCGGAACACTGGAAGGAAGCTGCCAGGGAGGCGTCCTGGGTGAAACGCTGGCAGCCTTCGGCCGTGACCTGCTTGCAGGAGCGCAGGTCAATGCGAACAATGCTCGGGCAGCGTTTGAAGAGCGGGAGGCACTGGTCTGTCAGCCGGCTGCATCCTGGGGAGACAGAGAGAGAGAGGGAGAGAGAGAGTGGGTTAGTATAGAACAGGCAGGGACAGACTGGGCGGGAAGTGAGAGAGGGAGCGAGAGGCGAGGGGGAACCGGAGGTGGGGGAGAGGGAAGGAGCGGGATGAGAGAGAGTGGGGTGGGGGGTGGAGGGGAGAGCGGGGGGAGGGAGAGCGGGGTGTGGGGAAGGGAGAGCGGGGAGGGGGGAAGGGAGAGCGGGGAGGGGGGAAGGGAGAGCGGGGAGAGGGAGAGCTGGGGGAGGGAGAGCTGGGGGAGGGAGAGCGGGGGGAGGGAGTGCTGGGAGGAGGGAGAGCGGGGGGAGGGAGAGCGGGGTGTGGGGGAAGGGAGAGCGGGGGGAGGGAAAGCGCGGGGGAGGGGAGAGCGGGGGGAGGGAGAGTGGGGGGGAGGGAGAGTGGGGGGAAGGGAGAGCGGGGGGAGGGAGAGCTGGGGGAGGGAGAGCGGGGTGGGGGGAAGGGAGAGCGGGGGGAGGGAAAGCGCGGGGGAGGGGAGAGCGGGGGGAGGGAGAGTGGGGGGGAGGGAGAGTGGGGGGAAGGGAGAGCGGGGGGAGGGAGAGCTGGGGGAGGGAGAGCGGGGTGGGGGGAAGGGAGAGCGGGGGGAGGGAGAGCTGGGGGGAAGGGAGAGCGGGGGGAGGGAGAGCTGGGGGAGGGAGAGTGGGGTGGGGGGAAGGGAGAGCGGGGGGAGGGAGAGCTGGGGGGGGGAGGGCGGGGGGAGGGAGAGCGGGGGGAGGGAGAGCAGGGTGGGGGGAGAGCGGGGGAAGGGAAAGCGCAGGGGAGGGGAGAGCGGTGGGAGGGAGAGCGGGGGGAGGGAGAGCTGGGGGAGGGAGAGCTGGGGGAGGGAGAGCTGGGGGAGGGAGAGCTGGGGGGAAGGGAGAGCGGGGGGAGGGAGAGCTGGGGGGGGGAGGGCGGGGGGAGGGAGAGCGGGGGGAGGGAGAGCAGGGTGGGGGGGAGGGAGAGCTGGGAGGAGGGAGAGCGGGCGGGAGGGAGAGCGGGGTGGGAGCGGAGGGAGAGCTGAGGGAGGGAGAGCGGGGTGGGGGAGGTAGAACGGGAGGAGGGAGAGTGGGGGGAGGAGAGCGGGGTGGGGGGAGAGCGGGGTGGGGGGGGGAGCGGGAGGAGGGAGAGCGGGGGGGGGAGCGGGAGGAGGGAGACCGGGGGAGGGAGAGCGCGGGGGGAGGAGAGCAGGGGAGGGAGGGCAGGGTGGGGGGGGGAAGGGGGAGCAGGGGGAGGGGTGGGGAGAGCGTGTAGGGGGGGAGGTGCAGGTACCGTCAGCGGGGCGGGGGTTTACCTGACAGGTTGATCTCGGCGAGGTTATCCCGGAGCTGGGAGTTTGCTGCTGTCAGGAGGTTGACCGACTGGTCTCCCACGTGCGGACAGTGGCTGAGGTCCAGGCTGGTCAGTTGGGGCACATGGCGGACCAGGAGTCGCAGGGAGGAGTCCATGATGTCCAGTCCAGCCAGACGGAGCTGGGTCACGTTCTGCAGCCGCCCACGATTCTCATTCTGACCTGGAGAGGGACAGAGGCAGCAAATCAGAGTGACCGTGTCGCACAACTCGACAGTGACCGCGTCGCACAACTCGACAGAGTGACCGCATCACACAACTCGACAGTGACCGCGTCGCACAACTCGACAGAGTGACCGCGTCGCACAACTCGACAGAGTGACCGCGTCGCACAACTCGACAGAGTGACCGCGTCGCACAACTCGACAGAGTGACCGCATCACACAACTCGACAGAGTGACCGCATCACACAACTCGACAGAGTGACCGCATCACACAACTCGACA